>NW_027484912.1:111491-256491 GCF_050908995.1 Andrena cerasifolii
TTATTGTGAATATGTTCAAGGATTTCTTCTTCCCTGTCGATATTCCTTCTTGGACCTCTTCCTTCGATCCGAGGGAAAAAGGAACCCGTAGTGTGCAATGTTTCACACAAATTGACGAGAAATTGCCGAGATGGTTGTCGCTGATTTGGAAACCGTTCCGCGTATAATTGCTTCGCACGTAATGCGCTGCAGCCAGCCTCCCCATACATGACAATCATGTTAAACATTTCGATGCACGAATACCCCGCATTGGTTTCCATACTTAACAAAATCACTTCCTCACTTTTCCACTTAAAAGGACTTCGCGAGCACGTATCGCACGATCAACGATTTCGCACGGATGGCGTCAGCAAAATTTAAACGTCTTGTTAGGTTTCGGAGACCGAGTGTGGTGATTGTTGGGTACTTGACTGAGTTTTCGGCGTTTCCCATGGCAAAAGAAAGCACCAGCGTGGAAATTGGTCGCAGAGGCCGTGATTTGCATAGCCAATCAGGGTTGGTGAAGGACTTCGTGTTAACCCTGATTGGCTGTACGGCGGCGGATACCTGCTAGCGGAAGTATATTTTTCTGTCACGCGGAAAACACGGACATCCGGATTGCACGTAAAGGGCTGGTAGTCTTGCGACCACCTAGACTCTTCACCGCGAGCGGCAAGAGTCGCGTACCCGACCTTAGAGTCCCTTAAAACGGTCAGGTCTTTATGATCTTATGACATACCTCAACCGAAGCGAATTACAGACCTAACCCAGGCCATGCAATGCAGACGTGCGGACTTCTGAAGTGGTTTACAATGGGGAATGAAATACTGTTATTAATGCATTTCCTGGTTGACGAAAATACTGATTCAGAACTAAACGCAGCGCTGAACAAAATACTTCGAATCAGGGATCCTCTTGTAGTCCGTATGAAATTACAGAGGCCATAGACTTTAAACCTCTATTTTAGTGAATAATTTGTCTTTCTTTTTTCGGTACAGTTGGGGAGGGGGACGCAGGAAGCAAAAGGGTAGTCACTGCGCGTGACTCCACCTACGCCCCGTCTTCCCTTCAAATTGGAGACGGATCCTTTATCTCTAGAGTATAAACATGCGCTCGAATTTCAAAACAAATGCACGCGTCGACGTATTCCGTGCGAGAGAAGGTGGGCTTGAAGCCCGAATGGCCCTAGTCTAACCAATCTGCCCTGCATCTCTCCCAAACAGCCACTTTCCTGAAGGGGGCCTCTTCACAGCAATATCTCCTCCCCAAGGCCCAACTTCTCTTGCACGGAATACGTCGACGCGTGCTTTTGTTTTGATATTCGAGCGCGTGTTTATACTCGAAAGATAAGGGATCCGTCTTTAATTTGAAGGGAGGACGAAGTACGCGGGATTACGCGCAGTCAGCGAACTACATGCTTTCTTTCTTCCTGTGTCTCTTCGCGAGCAGCATTGATGTTGAATAATACTTTTTAATTGCTAGTTGCCAACAATTAATCAGGCTGCTGGGCCAGAGCATTTTGCCAGGGTCGCGGTTTATGACCGTATTTTCCCACGAGTCGACGGTAGAGAACGATTTCCTACAGTTTTCGGTAATTTATGGCTTAGTTGGTTCCGCCTCGTAGCAGACGTGAACTCAGGGTATCGGAAAAGGGAAACAGGAAACAGTATTTTTTTCTTTATAGCAACTCGAAGACTTTCCGTTTCTGTTCTCTTCGGACCCTTTCGAACCGAAACACGTGGTGTCTGCTGCCTACTTCGAAGCAGTGAGTACATTGGCAGTAAAAGGACGGCGCGCGCGCTTTTGTGAAAGTGTACGATGGGTCGTTCGTTGCACTTCTGCAAAGCACGTGTGTCTCGAAAATGTGCGGGCTTCTTTTTACCTAAAGTCTCTTGTCCCGGTGAGAGTTAACTCATAATCGAACGAGAGAAACTACTTGGGGTTAGAGGAAGTTGCTTGGAAAAATCTTGCCAGTCTGCTATTAATCTCGGCCCAGAAATGTACTCTGCTGAAGAATATTACTCGATGTTGTGGGTGTACGCCCGGAACAACGGGGACGCAAGTGCTACTGTGCGAGCGCTTGCACGGGAATACCCGCGCATCCAAACCCCAAGCGAGGGTACGATTCGCCGTTTGGCGTCAACATTATTCTCGACGGAGTTGACGATGCCGCGAGGCAGTGATGTGGGTAGACGAAAAGCAACACGTAAGAATAACACGTTCCATGAAAAGAATTAAGTGATAAGTGTTAGTAACCGTGCAGTGAAGTGAATATTCGGTACATTAACCCGAACGCACTTGTTGTTGCGATTCTTAACTTCATTGGATGGTATTGCATACCTGGAACCAGCTGTGAATTAGGCGCGTCCGTCGCTAACCAGAATCAGTTCAGTGACCTAGGGACACAGGTTTTCAAGGTGCAGGTGAATTTCCGACAAGGGTGAGTTTTAGTTACTTTATTGGTGATTATTAGTTAATAAATTTAACGCAAGCTATGGCTTATTTCCGGCGATATTCTCTAAATTTCTGTACCTAAATTTTTCTTCGGGGTTTTTAAAAAGACTTATTCATTATCAGCAACAGTGTTGGCCGTTATTGAATTACGGATTTTTATCACAATAACGAACTACGATCACGTTTTGTTCATTTTCTCTTACATTTCTTTTTCGTTTATGCGATATTTGAAAATGAAATTTACGTATATCTTGTCCTGTCACTTTAAATAATTAGTATTTTCGATTCTGTTTTAAAAAAAAAATGTGTCCTCGTTTTTTTTACGTTTGAAATGATTTTCCTCGATTTATCTTTTACTCGTTATTCACTTTGAATGACAACCAAAATATGACGAAAGGTATCGATTGCCATCGTTTTCACACAGATCTGATGAGAAATGCGGAGCTGGAAGAGTTAGGATTTTAATGGGTATTGAAACTCCTTCGAGGGTCGAAAGCTATAAACATGCGGTGAGGCATCGCGGGGTGTTGTCTTCGCCACGGGATACCTCGCGGCATCTCCTTGAGTCGAGTCGCTGGAGGATCACTCTTAAGAGTTTTTCCTTCCGAAAAACACACCACTTTGGGAATTACATGAAAGATCAGAAGTCAACACCCAGTTTCAATATGTTAGTCTCACCAATAAGCGCGAGCTACTACCCGTTTCAAACGCATGGTGCAAACTTTAGGGCATTATTACTGTAAAATGGAGACAGATCGGACACTATATCATGAGACTTTTATGTTCCATTGGACCTCCCCTACCACCCCCTAAAATATTGCTACGTATACCGCTTACACCCTGTACATATTGTGGATTTCTTTTGTTTATCATTGCCACTGCTATTATTGCTATTTGCCTATCTCAAATCAGTTGACAGCCAAATAGAGATGTCTGATCCAGCCGTCAACGACCACGGGAACTTTCGGAGGATCTTCGTGTGCCGCCTAGCACGATTCACGAAACAAAGAGATCTGTTAAAAATTTTCCATCCATACGGAGCAGAACATGTCGTCGTAAGGGTTCAGCCTATCGGAAACGTGGCTTTTATCACCTTTGCCACTTCGCAGCAAGCAGCCAAGGTGGCGAACAACGCAATCTCACAACCCATCACGCTTCACAAGAGGAGACCTCGAATCATGGTCGCCGACGCATGGCACAGTTTCAACTTGCCATCCCCGAGCACAGAGCCATTAAACTTCAATCCTGAATGGGACAACCCTTTTCCAGGGTACAAACCGGTCCGTTCAGCACTCCTGCCGGTAGAGGTTGCGCGAATAGCGGCGTTCCTGCCTTTCGCGGATCGCGCCCGCATGGAGTAGGTATCGAGGACTTGGAGGGTGGGAGTATATGACTTCTTCCGGAAAACGCAACACCTCGATCTAGACGATTAGAGATGGTCTGGGATGCAGGGATGGAGGCGCATTAAAACGGAAACCTTCTACTGGGTATTGACGCGATGTGCCCCTTACTTAAAAGATATTATTTTAGATGATGACCAAGCCGCTGAAGATCTGCGACCTCAGCTGTTGGCCCTGATTGCTAGAAATTGTCCGGCACTGGAAGGGCTAAATGTAACGGCCGTTAACGCCCAACCATCAGCTTTTCTGGAGCTGGCAGCAAGCTCTCCCTGAGAGACCTCTCAATTGGAAGTTGCACGAACTGCAGCGACATTGAACTAGGAAGGGTTTTCCAAGCTAATAAGAATTTACAAAGATTCAGCGCCAAGGGCACCGATTTCTCCGGAAGGTCCCTGTCACAAATAGCAGTGAACCTAGTAAGGCTGAATCTAAGGGATTCTACGGCTAAAGGCGAGCATATCGCCGCAGCCATTTCACATTTCAAAACACTATCACATCTTTGTCTATTTAGACCCAAAAACTTTCACCCTAACATTTTACAGACATTAATCGAAAACACCATGTTACATCGATCTATGGAGTCGATGAAATTCGTGTAGTGTAACCCCCGGCCCGATCACGGAGGGATGCAGGAGGAGGATGCGGAAGCCGAGCAGGAGGAGGCAGCGGACTTTTTCGAGTTCGACGACGGTCCCGTCGAGATGGCGGTCAGCTTTCCTTCCCGCTATCTCTTGGTCACCGAGCTTGGGGTTGCGTTCTGCGGCTGGGTGGATAACGCCTTCATCGGTGAAGTGGGTAGTGATGGGATCTGAAGCACTTCGAAGCGCTTCGAATATATATATATGACGAAAACTTCGAAGCGCTTCGAACATGATTCGAAGCTCTTGAAAAGTCTTGGTCGGCTTCGAAGTCTGAACGGATTCGAAGTAGTGATAGGCTTCGAAGTCTCGAAACTCTTGGTTTGAACCTCGGTAGGTACCCCGTGGCGAGGACAAATTTTATGGCTTTCGACCCTCGAAGGGGTTTGAATACCATTAAAAAGTGAGAAATGTCTAGGATTTCCGAATTTCTTATCAGACCTTTGCGAAAACGACGCCAATCGATTCCTTATGTTTCGCCGATGAAACTAACACCAAGAACGACGTAATTCGGACCATAATGAAGGAAATTCCATGAAAAATAGAATTATACCATTTGAAGCTGCCTTCGTTAAAAATAGTCCGATTTACATGAAATTTGATATGATTTTCATCGGAAAAACATAAGGAATCCATCGGTTTCACTTCCATATCCATACGATAAAGAATAAAGAATTCTTTTATTTCGGAAACAGGTATGAATCTTCGGCCGACCGCAGGCTGCGGTCCGCAGCGATTCCAGGTCGGCGCCCCGCTGTCGAGGGTGAAATATTCATTTCAGCGTATTAAGAAATTGTTTATTCTTTATCGTATCGATATGGAAGTGACAGCAATGAATTCCTTATGTTTTTCTAATGAACATCATACCAAATGTCACGCAAATCGGATTACTTTTGCACAAGCAATTTGTATTGCTTATGCTGTCCAGACCACCACCGCTGACTGACTCGCGGCACGATACAATCATAAATCGCGACCCTGGCGAGACACTCTGGCTGATCAACCTGGCTAGTTCGTGGCTAATGCACTTTGAAACAGTTTTTACTTCTTCATCATATATATTTGTATAGTTACTGATATTTGAAGATAATGAAGAATTCATTACATTTTTTATAATTATAATATTTCATTAAGGATTTTGTTATACTTCATGGTAACCAGATGCTTTTTCAGGCTTAATTATATATACTTGATAAAGGTTTGTGTTTACAATACAACAAGAATTGGGCGCGCGAACGCGCGCTTTCTGTTTTTAAAGCATTTTCTTCGTCGCAATGCAATGTGGTCAGGGCAATCTCACATCTGTGCAGCAGACTTTTGGGACTCTGTACCTGCAACTACACGTCGTGTTCCTGTAAATGCGAATCCGAAGAAGGTTTCCTCTTTTCTATTTATGGAGGAGGCTTTTTTTATGACAGGGTTGCCTTCGTTGGGGAAAATGAATATGAAAACGGCAGAGTCTTCTAAGCAGTCGATGCGAACGTGTCGTGCCTGAATACAGAATATTCGTGACATTTTGTACAACAGTACTATTTCGTTTTTCAAGTGACAGCTTGTGTCAGCATTTCGTGCGAGCGATAGTACGGTGAATCTAATTCACAAATCGGTAAAGTCGCGACCGTGCTGAACGTGTGAGTGTAATTTTTGTACATATCAGAAATGTCAAAACGATCGTGGGTTTGGGCACATTGCAAAGAAGGCAATGACGGACAAGTACAATGCATGCAATGTTGTAAGCAGTTTAAAACGAACAAATCAACAAGTGTATTAATAAAACATCTGGAGAATGTTCATAATCTTCAAAAGCCACAAGAATCTTCTGAATCATCCGGCATCCCTTATACTGGTAAGTACGGTGTATATTGTACATTCACCGCGAAACGTATTTGGTCTGGCCTTTCTTTCCCTGTTCAGTTATAACAGTAGTTTTGATATGTTTTTAGATAAGGACGAAAGGAAATTAAAACTGGACAAAATGCTAGTAGATTTAATTGTACTGGATCTACAACCATTTTCTATTGTCGATGATAAAGGTTTTCGAGCTTTAATCAATTATCTGGATCCAAAATATATCATCCCATGCAGAAAGACAATGAAGAAGTTTGTGGATGATGAGTACGAAACGAAAAAGCGTATTATACAAGCAGAGGTTGATGCTGCTTCCGCCGTTTGCATCACTACTGATACATGGACCAGCGTGAACTTAGACAATATTATTTCAGTTACATGCCATTATATTAATAAGGATTTTGAATTAAAAACACGTACGCTTCAAACCGAAAAAATTACCGGAAGCCACACAGCTCATGCGTTATCTCAAACTTTAAATAACATATTTTGCCATTGGAATATAAATGAGAAAGTAAAATGTGCTGTAACAGATAATGCGGCAAATATGCTTGCGGCTGTAAGAAATCTAAAATCAGTTTCTAGCGTTTCCTGTTTCGCACATACTTTAAATTTAGTTGTAAAAAAATCTTTAGCAGCCATTAACGATTTAGTAACTATCCGAAAAAAATGTCGCAGTATAGTGTGTTAGTTCAAATCAAGTTGCTTAGCGAAAGACAAATTACAGGAAATGCAAAATGAATTCAATATTCCGCAACATAAATTAATATTAGAAACCGACACACGTTGGAATTCAACATACAACATGTTTAATAGATTAGTAGAACAAAGGAAAGCAATAGAATCAGCATTAGAATACTTTGACATTTCTTTCGAGTCCCTCACTGACAATGAGTGGGACACATTAGCCAACATGTTACCAATATTACAGCCATTTTTCTCTATAACAATGGAATTTAGTACAGAATCGAAAGTCTCCATCTCTAAAGTTATAGTAGCCATTAAGCAATTACACAAGTGCCTCGAATTAAATCGCGAAAATATTTTAGCCATAAAATTAAAGGAGATGACATGTCACTATTTTAATCACATAGAAACTAATTCAGTACATGCAATGGCGACAATTCTCGACCCACGTTTCAAAGTAGTAGGATTTAGGTTCACCGAAAATGCTGAAAAAGCAAAGAAATTAATAATAGATGAAATATCTAATATAAATGTAGCAGTTACTGGCGGTACCTCATCCGACACAAATAACGTAACACCTAATCTTAATAACACATCAGTGCTGTGGTCGTCTTTTGACAATGAAGTGATTGAAAGAAATTTGATTAGTGCACAGAATTGTGGCCCGACAAACGAACTCGAAAATTACATAGCAGAATGTTATGCTGCTAGAACTTCCGATCCATTGCAATATTGGCAAAAAAATACAACTACGTATCCGAACCTCGCGAAATTGGCGAAATCAATTTTGTGCTGCCCTGCCACATCGGTGCCTTGCGAAAGAATTTTTTCGACGGCGGGAGAAATAATCAGTCTGAAACGAAATAGATTAAAAGATACCAGATTAAATCAAATCTTGTTGCTAAAGAAGCAATAAAACCGTTATTAGTCGACATTATTAATACGACGTTGATTATTGTATAAGCAATATATATATATATAAGCAATAAATTTATTTTTTTATGAATTTTGTGCCAGTTATTAGAAAACGGTATCTATTTTAGTTCATTTTCTTTCTGTCATTCCCAACATATCAACATTCATAATATGTACACAGTGCAAGCTATAAAAACGAATAACGTATAGATATAAATGTATATATGATAACTCGAACTTTAAGTCGAACTTAACCTCGACTTCATACCTGTTTCAGAAATAAAATAATTTTTTATTCTTTATCGTATCAAATTTCATGTAAATCGAACTATTTTTAACGAAGGCAGCTTCAAATGATATAATTCAATTTTTCTTGGAATTTCCTTCATTATGGTCCGAATTACGTCGTTCTTGATGTTAATTTCATCGGCGAAACATAAGGAATCGATTGGCGTCGTTTTCGCAAAGGTCTGATAAGAAATTCGGAAATCCTAGACATTTCTCACTTTTTAATGGTATTCAAACCCCTTCGAGGGTCGAAAGCCATAAAATTTGTCCTCGCCACGGGGTACCTACCGAGGTTTCGAGCCAAGAGATTCGAGACTTCGAAGCCCATCAAGACTTCGAAGCCGACCAAGACTTTTCAAGACTTTTAAGCTTCGAATCATGTTCGAAGCGCTTCGAAGTAGTCGGCTGACATTCAAGACCGATTCGAAGCGCTGGGAACCGACTCCGGAGTCCCATCACTAGAAGTGGGTCGCCACATGAAGCATCTTATCAAACTGGATATTACTGGGTGTACTAACATCAGAGGGCAATTTAGCCTAGAGACACTCAGTAGCCTGAGTCATTGTAGCAAACTACAGATCAGCCTACTGTACCCGGACGTCGGTGCTCAGTTTCTCAAGGACATGTCGTCGCTCAGGGAGTTAGCGTATAGGGATAATCAGGGCGTAAGAGATGAGGACGTCTGCGGCCTCATCAGAAATAGCAGTACAATAACGATAGTAGACCTAGAAGGCTGCGTTCGGATAGGGCGTCCATTCATAGACTGCGTGTACTCCGCACTGCGAGGCGACCCTCATAACCATAACATCGCTATACATGTAGACGGAACGAACGCTGTGCGTTTTAGGCGTGGCAGACAACTGCTTCATGTTTTCTTAAATTATACCCGGCACTCGGAATGTCCTTATGCCTAATAATCATCGGGGATGATGATTTCAAGGGGGAAGGGGCGTTACGTGCCGGCTACTTTTCAATTTCATGTTCTCGCGATATTTTCTAAAAAATATTGACAATTCATCTCCACAACAACAACTGAATTCTCCCTCAATCAATTGTCAACGATCTGTGAACCAAAACTCTCTGTAATCTAGCTAGAAGTCTGTCACGCCACGGCATACTTTCCCATGCAAAATTGTCGACAATAATCTTCGAATGCTGTGCGACGTTCTTGGTACACCGGATGCGATAAGGTTCGAAAATCCAAGCACTAAGAGGCTGGGAACAGTCCGAGGCGACGACGTGGTGGGCCGCGTGCGAAATGCGTGCTCAGCAATTTGGCGCTCTTCGTTCAAAGTCCCAAGCGTTTGGGCCCTTGCGTTCGTTCGTTGCAGTCGGCTGGCAAGTCGCATAGTGCGCAGTCGTTCTGTCCGAGGGACATTGCTGTTTGTTTAAAATAGTCATAGAGCTGGAGTTCCATCGTGGCATAGTGGACGTGGAAAGCCTCAGTCCCCGTAGAAACTGTATATAATTACATATCATCTAATTCAATATTCACTATTTAAGGCAGTCGGCTAGCAAATCGCGAGTAGCGTAGACGTTCCGTCCGAGGGACATTTTGCGTATTGTATAATAGGCATCGTGAGCTAGAGTTCCGTGTGATATATCAACGGAAAGACTCAGTCTCCGTAGAGACTCATTAAATTTTCAGTGTTTTACTTATTCTAATCACGTTTACTTTATATCTCATATATATACGTATTTATAATTATCATCCGCTGAACAAAGTGAATTGTGTGTGTGTGTGAACCCTACGTGTCACGTCACCCGGCTGTAGAACCGCTCTAGTTCATTAGAGAGAGAGAGAGAGAGAGCGAGAGAGAGAGAACGAGAGAGTGAGAGAGAGAGTAAGCCGTTCCAAATTTAAACCTTCTACTACCGACTCGGTGAGTGATTCAAGTACTTATCTATGTCATTGTACGGAAAGCGACTGTTGATCCAACCACTCAGTGGGTTACGGGATTTTCCTCAATCAACTGTTACCTTCCCTTTGGCGTGTACCGCGTTTTTGCAAATTTTCTGTTTTCATGTAATTATAATCACTGACCGCATAACCTTTCTAAATTATCGTATTAAATGTATAAAACAGAAACCACATGCAATAACTGATCCAACCACTTAATGATTACGGGTTTACCCTCGATCAATTATTGTCCGTCAACTATTATCTGACGTCCACGTCAATTCGTAATTGTAAAATGTAAATTCCCCCATTTATGTTCCACCTTTAATTTCCCTTTTGCTTATTTTGTAATACATGGTAACATTCACCTTAAATCTGTCTCATTTGTTTCGAACCAGTCTCTCCAAAATATCACATCCTGATTGAGCAACTTATATTGGTTGTAGACAAAAGCCGTACCCCAAACCAATCCTGATTTTTCGCGTAATACGTACAAATTGCTAAAATCTTTAATTCGTTAAGCGTTGCGTGAGAAAAATTAGACTCAACCACTCGGTCGCTTAAAATTTAACGCCCTCGCGTAACACTCCCACCACACCGCTTGCCTACCTCGGTGCTCCTTTCTCTACGTCCTCACTCTATCTCTGGCTAGGCCTGCTCATCGCGCGGTGAGGATTCGGTGCCCCTGAGGTACGCACACATGCAGCGAAACATCCCTTTAACTACATAGATGGGACACGATTTCGAGTGGTCGTTTCTCGCTTCTTTCTTGCCGAAGGCGAGAGCGAGATGGAATGAAAGCGAGTCTAAACACGCTCATGCCCAGCGTACACGCAAAGGACGGAGTATCAGGTGTATGAAAAACGGAGGGAGACAAAGTATGTATCAACGCGTCATCTGCCTCGTACAGTTCCTCGCTTGCTTTCAGTCCCTCTGACACGCTCTCGTTCCATCTCGCAACAAGAGCGAGTCAGATGTGGTGGGGATAGCGCCAAGCTCCTGACGTGTAGGCCAAACCGAGTTCTCAGAGTAGGAATACGTACATCAGAATAGGTGTGCGTTAGGTCTGAAAAATTCAGGAGCTTTATTGGTCAGAACATTGATTCTTTCTTGATAGCTTCATCTCGTATTGGTTTACGCATAGCTTCGTAATGCACACAACTACTACGCTAAGAATAAACACAGCCACACGCCTTCGTTCAGGCGGAGCCGTGCAGCGTTCCCGTTACCCCGCCATACCCTTCGGGGGCGCAAACCGAACTCACCGGCCAATATATATGAAATGAACTTTAGTATGATTTTCATCGCAGAAACGTAAGGAATCAATTGGCGTCGATTTCGCAAAGATCTGATGAGAAATGTTGTACTTGAGATTTCTTACTTCTTAATCGGTATTCCAACCCCTTTAAGAGTCGAAAGCCATAACACTCGGTGAGGTATCGCGGGGTGTTCTTTTCGCCACGGGACGCCGGACAGTGGGCTGGATTTACTTATTTGACGCCATTTTAGTCTTTTTTTTTTTAAGATATCGGAATGTAATTGACACGAAAAAATAGGATAAAATTATTCCTTTCTAATGATATACAATTTAATATTTTTGACATTTTTTTATTATTTTTTTTAACTTAATTGTGAAATAAATTGAAAATTATTCATTTGATATTTAATTTACTGCCATTTTCAGTGGTTTAAATCGAATATTCGGGAAGCTTTTCGTTTCCAAGTTATAAGGAAAGGCGAAAAATAAATGAATGCAGCCAAATATCGTTGAACGAAATGTTCTTCTGTTGTGAAGAATTAATCACGTTCTGTTCATATTCATGTGGGTGCAATGTTCGGAATATCGATTCTAGATACGACACGTGTTTCAAGAAAGGGTTTATTTCTCTCCGATCAGCAGAATCGGGTAAATAGGACACGTAGCTCATCTCGTCGTAACAAACTCTGCACGTAGTCGCACAGGTAAGAAATCGCACAAAACGAGAAATCAGCTCGAGGCCGAGGCTGAAAAGTAGTACTCAAGTGAATTACGTGTTTACTCTCGCGGAGCGCGAACAAGACGAGGAAGCCGCTGCCTCGCGGATCACCGAAAAGAATCGATATCTCCCGTCTCCTCGCACCTGCGGCCCGAGCTACTAGGTCCACCCGAACCACGGGAACGACGAGATCGGCCGAACCGATCACCCACTGGTTGCGCTAGAGCGCATAATACAAATGGATCTAAGGTTACACTATACACCTTACAAACTAACATGTAGTAAAGAAAATATATACAAGTAAAATGAACAAGTAAAAGAAACGGTACAATTAAAGGGAGTGTCCAATTATTTTCCCGCCATCGCGAACAATCGTTTTGTTTAAATTGAAGGCCAATCTTTTGCTCTAAACATCATCTTCTATTAGTAATTAATGTAAATAATCTATTAAAAAATAATTCTGAAAAAAGTCAGGAAAATTGCGACATTTTTTAAAATTGACAATATCTTTCAAGTCCCGACGAGTCCCGTATTTTAACAGGATGGAATCTTTTCAGTGCACCTTCCTCTATATAATTGTAAGGCCCGAACACAAAGTCACACTACAAGGAAGTAACGCTATCGTTTCGACGGAGCAAACAAAATGAACTCGTTATTAACTAGTACACTTGGGCTGGAGGCGCCGCACTTTAAGCCGCCCATCGCAAAGAGTATAAACTGTCTCACAATGAAGCGTCTAACCGTGACCGCTTTGGTGTAAGAAGCGTCGATCCTCGACCGCTAACTCGCACACCCGTCTGGCTACGTTTCTCCAGAGACTCTGCTCCCTCCGAAAACCCCGATCGGCCTACCTCGGCTCTGCCGATCTCTACTAGATCGACAGGAGGCAAAGCAAGTCTTACACAATTATGCAAAAATTACTTCCAACTTCGTCCCATTTCTCGAAATATTTTGGTTTGAAGTCATCAGCGTCGCGTCATTTTCTTCACGTTCATGCGTTGCATCCTTCTTCGAAGGAATTGTTTAGATTATCGGCACTTGAAATGTTTATGCTATGATGCAGATAAGCCTTCGACTCAGTCCTCTATTTTCCATTTCCAATCAGTTGAAGCTGTACCAGCAGAGACTGCACAGTGACGTTTGCAAAACCATTTTCTACAGATTTTAAAGTTGCATTCTGATTTTTATAAGTTTTTATCAATTTAAATTTTATTTTGTTCAGTTTGTGTTTAATATATTATATATGTGTATATATCTTAGTGTGTTTAGTGTATATTAATGCGTCAGTGTATAGTACATATATATATATATATATAAGACAAAGGATAATGTTGAGGACTTTCCAGGAAAATAACCAGAACGTGTTGCTCTAAAAGAAAGAGGTTATAATTTACGTATGATGTATATACAGTATTTACAAATATACAAGATGGTTTGTTAATTACCTAAAAGAAAGAGAAACGACAATTAAAGTCTATTCTCCTCAATTCCTCCTAGGTCTACTATTTTATTTTATTTTATTACTTTAATCCTTGCACGTGTGTTCTCTTACGTACTCTCTCTCTATATTTTGCTCTCTCTCGTTGAGCATCGATATATATCGATTAGAGGACATGCTGAGCTAGTCAAGCGCGGCTACAGTATTTCCTCGTTAGCGACTCGATTTTGTGTACACGATACCGACTCTTCGCTATCCCCACCACTTTTGTCTCACTCTTGCCCGGCGAAAGCTGAAGCGAGATGGAACGAGAGCGAGCGAGAGGCACTGAAAGCGAGCGAGGACGGTACGAGACCGACGACGCGTTGATGTTTTGTCTCGCTCCGTCTTTCGGACGCCTGACATTCTGTCCTTTGCGCTTGCGACCATCGCGCACGCTCGCCGCGCACGCAGTGTTCCATCTCGCTCCCCCCTCCGGCCAGAAAGAAGCGAGAAACGAACACTCGGAATTAGGGTTCTGTTCACGATACCGACTCAACGCCGGTCCCGACCAGCGAGTCGCTAACGAGACAATACTGTAATTTGATATGAAGAAAGTATCCTTTCTTTACACACATATATATATACATATACAGGGTGTCCCACTAAGGAGTGGACAGCGCGATATCTCTTAAAGTATTGTCGATAAAAATATAAAAAAAATAGGGAATTGCATGGTTCGAGGGGGCCCATTTATTAGCGCGAACGAATTTTGTTTTCGATTATTATTTTAAAAGATACGATGGTCAAGTTCGGTTTTTCAAATGGAACTATTTTTTTTGAAGACCTGAGTTGATAGTGCGTTCCAAGACAAATTCAATAAGCTTTAATGTATACACTTTATTTCCACTGGTTTTTAAGATATTGCGCTTGCAAAATTACTGATTTTCACTGCAAGAAACCCCTCTGGAATGGGAAAAACCGGGGGCGGTCTTACTGGCCCCACGGGTGGCACTGCCTGTTGAAATGGATACTTACCTGCCAAAGGTCTACGCCAGAAATGGCAGGCCCAAAGGCTGGACAATTCTTTTCCGTCAGAAATGCTACTTAGGTAGGTACATCTGCGGTATGGAGAAGCGCATCGTTACTTTTATTTCGCACTTGCTTCTAGGCTCGGATGGCCGGTTCTTTTGGGAGGGATGCAAATCCGATTAGTTCTGATACAATCTGCTCCCTATGGTTGAAATTTAGTCTAGCAACTTTCACTCCTCCTAACCTAACCAATCGAACTTGCATCCCTCCCAAAAGAACCGGCCATCCGAGCGTAGAAGCAAGTGCGAAATAAAAGTAACGATGCGCTTCTCGATACCGCAGATGTACCTACCTAAGTAGCATTTCTGACGGAAAAGAATTGTCCAGCCTTTGGGCCTGCCATTTCTGGCGTAGACCTTTGGCAGGTAAGTATCCATTTCAACAGGCAGTGCCACCCGTGGCGCCAGTAAGACCGTCCCCGGTTTTTGCCATTCCAGAGGGGTTTCTTGCAGTGAAAATCAGTAAATTTGCAATCGCAATATCTTAAAAACCAGTGGAAATAAAGTGTATACATTAAAGCTTATTGAATTTGTCTTGGAACGCACTATCAACTCAGGTCTTCAAAAAAATAGTTCCATTTGAAAAACCGAACTTGACCATCGTATCTTTTAAAATAATAATCGGAAACAAAATTCGTTCGCGCTAATAAATGGGCCCCCTCGAAGCATGCAATTCCCTATTTTTTTTTATATTTTTATCGACAATACTTTAAGAGATATCGCGCTGTCCACTCCTTAGTGGGACACCCTGTATACCACATTTCATTTCACTTGTATTTGGTAAGTAATTTGTTACATGATCCATATATGTCTACCGCAAGAACAAAATCGAGCAAGAAACAACCGAAAACATTAGACCCAGAAGCTGCAGAACTTATAGTCCAATGAAAGAAGGGACGCCCGTCGTTTAGTCGTACATATTACGTTATATATCATTGAAAACGAATTATTTTTTATTTTTCAGTTGCAATTTTATTATGATATATTTTATGACTCAAGTTTTATAAAAACATGTCGCCGCATGAACGTGAAGAAAATGACGTGACGCTGATGACTTCAAACCGAAATATTTCGAAAAATGGGACGAAGTTGGAAGTGATTCTTGCATGATTGTATAGAGTAAGGTCCACTGAAAAGATTTCATCCTGTTAAAATACAGGAGACGTTGCGATTTGAAAGATATTCCTTGTCAATTTTAAAAAATCTCGCAATTTTTCTGACTCTTTTCAGAATTATTTTTTAATAGAATATTTACATTAATTACTAATAGAAGACGATGTTTAGCGCAAAATTGGCCTTCAATTTATACAAAACGATATTTGGCTACATTCCTTCATTTTTCGACTTTTCCTTATTAACTTGAAAACGAAATGTTTTCCGAACATTCGATTTAACCCTTTCTGTACCGCGTACATTTCCGCGAAAGTATTTATAACTAATTTTTTTTTTTTAACTATTGGAGATGCCTGCTAAAGTCGGTGCTGGGAATGACGGCTCGTTCCGTGCCGCGGATATATTCGGCACTGGTCCACAGAGGTCATCAGATGGATGCCGGATATATTCAGCGCTAGTACCGAAAAGGTTAAACCACTGAAAGGGGCATTAAAAAAAGTATCAAATAAAAAGTTTTCAATTTTTTTCTCACAATTAAGTTTAAAAAAAAGAAAAATAAATAAATGTCAAAAATATTAAATTATACATCATTAGAAAGGAATAATTTTATTCTATTTTGTAGTGCCAAATTCATTCCGATATCTTAAAAAAAAGACCAAAATGGCGTCAAATAAGTAAATCCGGCCCACTGTGCGCTGGCCGGCATCTCTTTGAGGAGCGTTGTTTTTTTACCCATCCGCATTTTCATTTCTTTGAAGACTCTTCCAACTTTAAAGGAGCCTCCGGTTTCATGAAACTTACATCTTGCTCACGCACCTAGCTGGTGAAACCTATATCATGAAACATGTATCAACATTTCATGCAACATGTATCAGCGTCTGGAGCACTCTTAAGAGAAATACTTAATTTCGTAATTTCTCTGCCCGAAATCGCGGTCAATATTTATTCTTAGTTAGCTAAGCAGTATATAATTTCAATACTCACACAACCAGCACTTGCTTATCTTTGTTCCTCGGTCAGCACACTTTTCTGTTATTCGAAGCTCCCGCTCATTCGCTAATGAATCATAGTCGCATTGGATCCACTCGAAGATGTACTTCATCTGGATGTTTCTGTGTAAATTAATTAAAGTGTCTTAAAAATTTGCTTAAAAAATAGGAAATTTATAAAATATTGTGCTCGGGTAAATACAACTTACAAGGGAACTTTGATAATCCAAAAATTACGATTTTTTTCAACTTTTCAGCAGGTTTGTAAGAAATTTCAATAGAAGTACCAGGCAATTTTTATTTTCCGCCATTTTTTGGTTCTTGAGGCTGAAACCACCTCTTAGAGGTTAATGTGCGCTTTCCATTTGTCCTGTATGTCTTGAAAACTATTGTAGATATAAAAAAATTGTTGAAATTGTTTCTAATCAATTGTTTCCTACGCTCTATAAAACTGCGCTGTCAAGTTGCTTAAGGCTGCCGCCTCATTTTTGTTATGGTCCGAATCGATCGAAGCGTCCCTTGTAAACAGACGGACTCTAATGAAACTACTGCGGTCGATAAAAAAAACTTCTACAGAGGTGACATCTCCAGGTACTCTATGTAGACTAATTTTTTATGCATAATTGCCACATTTTCTGTTCTATCTTTAAGAATACGGCACGAGAACTGCGTCTCGCATCAAAGCAGGGATCGGCGGATTCCAGCTACCGCTGATGGAGGGGGAAACGCCTACAAGAGGGGTGGTTAGGTGTGCGTGACTGACGCAGGCGCAATTCATGCACACATTACCACCGCTCCTGTAGGTATAAAACCCTAAAACGGCGCAACGCAGCTATGTACGTAGCTACAAATATTTCCCCCTAATTAGCGGAACGCCTCGGTAGGTGGTAAAACTCTTCGAAAAGAATCGGTTTGACGTGGACGGCGAAGCCCGTCAAAAACCAAACGACACCGCGTGGTCGAACGTGAAATGTAGTCCTACGGCATAATTAAAGAATTTTTAATTCTTCATCAAATCAATATGGCAGTCACACCAATGAATTGTAGCTCTCGCCGTCTCATAATATTGCACTAAAAAATGATGAATCTCAAGTTCTCCATTTACATTCGAATCTTTGCGAAATTTATCATGATTTTCATCGAAAAAACATAAGAAATCCATTGGTGTGACTGTCATATCGATTCGATGAAGAATTAAAAATTGTTTAATTATGCTGTAGTGAATCTCGTGTCGAGTGTCGAAATCCACGAAACTCAGTGAGGTGCAGCTTATTGGCGGCATCGCCTTTGAAGACACTAGCCAGAGAAAATACCATTTTGCATCTCGTGTTCTCTTTCATTGCTGGTATTTTCATTGATGGTATTGTTGAAAATATACTTTAAAATAAAATATTACAAATTGTACTGCAACTGTTTTAAACTACGAATAAAAATTCAGAGTAAGGTCATCAATAAACTCAAATAATGTATTATAATAAAGGGCGCAATTTGCAAGTTCGCCTAGGGCCCAAACAGACGAGCCAGACCTGCGTCAAGATTTTGTGAAGCGGTTGTCGTGCTCACAGTAAGCGCTTGCGGCTATCGCGCACGCTCGCCGCGCACGCGGTGTTCCATCTCGCTCGCCCCTTCGGCCAGAAAGAAGCGAGAAACGAACACTCGGAATTATGGCTCTGTTCACGAGACGGGCTCAACGCCGGTCCTGACCAGCGAGCCGCTAATGAGGAAATACTGTATAGGAAAAAATTGTTCAGAATCGTATCCCCGTCATCATATCCAAAAATCGTTGAAATCAGTGAGGATGGAAAACTTCTAAATAATTACCGAAAGAATATATATATATGGTGTCTAACTTCCGTTTCGACTCTGCCTAAAACTTTCTAGATGTGCTGTTCGCTTCGAAATTGGGTCCGTTGAGTTGGTTGCATTTCATGCAATGAGTGCAATGACGGCATAACATGATTCGTAGAATTTCCTAGAATCCTCCAACTTCTACCTCATGATGCGTGCAGCAACTACAGAAAATCAAACCATGGGCGGCTAATGCACATTTTACGCGTATGCGTATTTGTCGCTTTACGTGTACTTCTGTATTTCGAATTCGAATACTGCAAACAGAGAAAAGCAGGGTAATTCCGGCTACATAAGCAAGAAACGCTATAAAATTTTAGCAACTTACACATTTACTACTATTTTTTATATGAATTGATAGTTTGAAGTGTCTAGTTTTTATTAGTATAACCGAGAAAGCATAAATTTACGTTGTAACAATGTTGGAAGCAGTAACACAAAAATGCCCATTTGACTGGAATTACGGAATTAACGTAGGGTAATTCCGGCCATGATTTTTCTTTATAAAAGTGGTAAAACTATTAAATTAATAAAAAAATATAAAAGGTTCACAAATGTAGCGTAAAAGAACGAAATGTCCAATAAACATTTATTGTCATGTAGCATATATGTAGGTTATATTTTTTGTCACTTCGAGGAAGGGACCACATAATTTGGAGTATGTTTTTCAAAGCGTACGTAATGAGACAAATACGCATGCGCGCGTGAACTGCATGCTTCATGCGCTAGAAGTGGGAGAATTCTAGAGAATCCTATGTGCCACCAACGCCACCAATGCACGCATAGACTGAAACGGAACGGTTTTCTCTGCAGTCTATGCGCATAATGCGTGAATCGGAACACACCTTATGTCTTTCCTACATATATCGGCTAGCTTGGACTTCCACCGGTTCTGATGGTACATGGCGCGAATATACCATCAGCGTCGATGACGGAGAATCCTTGAAGCCTCATTCTGTCATTTCTCGAGTCTATCTCAGTACACGAGTCATAAATTCATTATTATTTCAACGTACAGTGCTTATTAGCATTCAAACGCACCAGACCACCCAGCACTGATGTCTACTGGAGGCAACTATACCCTCAAAAACTTCCTTTTTGTCGATTCCAGGACGAAAGTTGGGTGAAACGGTTTCGCGTATACGCTTTTCCTAGGTTGTGTGAGCGCACGCACACATTCGAGGCCCGGTGAGACGGCAACCTTAATTGTTTCTGGTGGGGAACGTTTCTTTATTTAAAGTCCAACAGTATGATTGCGCCGCACAGTGGGGTAAAAGACCTAAAAAGTTGGCATCAATTCCTAGGCGTCATGAGAACTTATGTTAATTAAATAACTTAATTAAAAACGATTATTTTAAAGTAAATAAAACAAAAGATTCTTCTTTTAAACTTATTTAATACATTTTTGTACATATATAATAATACAATCTGTGAAACCTTTTTATTTTTTTTTGTACGGCAATGCAGTGATCATGTCAATGATCATGTGAACTGAATAGTATCACTGTCATCATATTCATTATCAGACTGCAACGGTGTAGTATGATTATCATGACTTATAACTGGAGGCAATAATAAGTTTAAAGCTTCTTTAGGCAGAGATTGACGACTTTTGGGGGATAAAAATGAGACGAAAAATATCCTGATTGCAAAAAGACAGTACTTTCATGAACTCGGAACCTTTTTGAATAACTTGAAATTTTAGGGATTCGAGCAAAAACGAGCAGAATCTGGAAGTTAATCTCAGTTCTTTGGTAATCAGAGATGATAACTGTGTAAACAACAATACTTGATCAGACTTGGAAGTATAGTAAATGTTTAATTTTTGTGTAGATCAGCTATGGTAATTAAGGTTATACGAGGCAATTTTGAATTAAACTTTATGAAGGTATTATTGCTTGGCACAAACGTATAACAACAAAAAGTAATTAAATAAACACCTGACATTGACGGCTTCATCGCAAAACAGAAGTTTACAATACAGAAAATACAAAAAATAGCTACACAACATTTTTTGACAAATCGCTTTGAATAAATATGTAATGGAGTTCCTTCAGCTAACTGTTTTTGACCGACTCGGGTAAGGAAAGAAGAGTTGTCGCAGGCTGTGGATATACGTTTTATTTCTAACATATTTCAACTATACCAGGGATAAAAAATCAGATATGTCAACATTCTTTTGTATTTCGATTTTTCGCCAACTTTTAGGGTCATCTACCTTACTGCGCGCCGTTTTGTATAACACAGAAAACCATTAAATTAGCATATTACCATTTTTTTTAGATCTACCATATTTTCCAAGATATACAGGAAAAATAGGAAAGCGCACATTGACCTTTATGAAGTAATACCACCCAGAAGAATCAACAAGTAGCAGAAAATAAAAGTGGCCACACACTCCCATTGAGAATCCTTCTAAGCCTGTAAAGTTTTAAAAAAATTGAAATTTTCGGGTTACCGAAGTTTCCGTGTTAATTAAATTAAATTCGATCGTATTAAACGAATTTGTTGTTTTACCACATGCCAGTGCTATTTCAATTTTAAGCCATGTCATTAAGAGAATCTAGAAAAGCATACCTGGTCCATATTCCACATAAAATAGAAATACTTCATTACGTAGAACGTAGGCGGTACAATACCAATCGCGCACTTATGAAACAGATCCACACTGAACTCGTGCGTGATAAACACTGCTAGCTGCAAGTATCCCCTGCTATTGAACATTCCTTTAACCGTACTTAATATATGGTCGTGCAACGGGAATGCTAGCAATTGAATTTTGTAAAAAGAGAAGAAATAAATGAAAAGAAAGGATTAGATATCTCAAATTCAGCGATCTCAATGATGACGATGATTTCTTGATTCAATTCGAATTCAATATGTAAAGTAACCAGTAAGTAAGGCGGGCTGAATGCAGCTGTTGGCACTCCAGTTCGAACGAACAGTAAAGAAAACAAGAACTTGGTACCTGCGCGACCATGAAGAGAATAATAATTATTACAGCAAAAGCACCGTTCATTATGCCAAGAACTGTGCATCGATAAGGCCACAGACCCAGTGGCACACCTATCGATCGACTGATTTTACAATGATGACCGCTCTCGAAGTCCATTTTTCCCCGTTCGGGACACGACTGCGCGGAGGTACATTATTTCCATCAATCTTAGCCTCGAATTTTCATATTATTCTATATTTCCTGTATTTTCGTATTACGATTGTCACTCCAGCTGGCAAGAAATTCGAGGACGGTGGTAAAGTTTGCAACTTCTATGGTAATTTTCTTCGCCGAAGGAAAAAAGGGAGAAATATCACCTGTGGTTTGAAGATAGACAGTGCGTAGGGGTTGCAGGTGCGAGGCGTCGAGTATTACGGAAATTCGCGCGTCACGCGTGACTATGCTCGATTATTTTGCCTTTATGGGAAATTTTAGCCGAGGGGGATTTTACGCATGCGTAGAGGCGCCCAGAATCGATCGTTTACTGTCGAATGCGTTGCATTGTTGCGCCGAATGTCATGGTGAACACACGTGTCTTAGCTTCTCTCCGCATTTGTGGTGTCTTTCATAAATGGACGTCTAAGTGCGAATGAGTATGTTACTGAAAATTGATAATGTTTATCTTGTGAAATATTTACATGTGTTTGATTACAATATAAGTACTGGTGACAATTGTGTTGCTGTGTAAAATGATAATTATGATTATTATGGCTTAGATCATATTTTATTGCATGGTTACTTAACGTGGCCATAAGAATACTGCTTGTAGATGTTAATCAATCAAGTGTGAGTGTAAAAACCTCTCTTTCATTCATATTTTATCTACCGTCGTGAATAGTTATCTAAACTAGTTCAATGGTCTTCATATAAGAGCCCATACAGCACACTTCGTGGCGGCAACGTTGCAGGATGGTTGCAGTAAACTTGCAGTGTTGCATGGTTGCAGCGCAATGTGGATGTAACGTTGCTGAGACGTTGTCGTGCAACATTGCACCGGGCGGACATAGAATTATTGCTGCATAGTTGCATCAATGTTGCGGTGCAATATTGCACGGCAACGTTCCTACAATATTTCTTCAACGTTACGGCAACGTTTGGTAACGTTTCCACAATGTTACAGAAACGTTGCGCCAGTATTGCGGCAACGTTCCTGCAATGTCGCTGCAACTACCATTTGAACTTAAAATATTTCCGTTGTTTGTAATGATACGAGAAAATGTCTAAGGAAAACAATGTTTGTTACAGAGAGACAATTATTCTGACAGAGACGATTTTTGTCTCGAGGTTATATTTCCCGAAATTTCAAGATCATCGATGATTTCTTTAATGGGATGACGTATTTTCATTACTATAACGTTATAGCCAATAAAAATACAAATTCAGCCATGTATAAAATGTTGTCCCTTTTGTCTAGCAATCATTTTATTCCTGACACATTTTCTCGTATCATTCCAAACAACGGAGATATTTTAAATTTAAATGATAGGTGAGTCACCCTGTATATTTTAATGCGTAGAATGACACATGGTGGAAGTTGTAGTACATACCTACTAGTGTTACGAAACCCTAATGGAGTTTGTCAAAATGAGTCTTCGTTTTTGAATAATTTGAGTTTAAAGTTTTGCATGGTAGGAATATAAGTTTGAATACGTTAGCATTCTTATCAATCAGTGGTTGTAGCTGCGGCTATAAAGTGTTCACCTACGACGCTACAGGTCGCCGGTTCGCGAATCCCTTTGGGGGAAAATAATTTTCTTTGAGAAAAAGAAACGCGAGATTTATACTTCTATGTTTCTGCACACAATATTATAACACCGTTATTTATATTTTTAGCCCTACTGCCCGAAACGTTGCAGGAGGCGGACATAGAATTATTACTGCACCCTTGCGGCAACGTTGCGTGCAACATTGCAATCTTGCACTGCAACCATTCTGTAACTTTGCTGCAACGAGAGTGTGCTGTATGGGAATAGAGCTGATGAAAATTATTCGATTTTTGTGAATCGAATTGATGAAATAGTTGGGAAGAATAACGTGGAACTTGGTTGCCCTGTTGGATTTAACGAATGTTTTCTAATCAATTTATCATTTTTCGCTATTTATTTCCCATTTTACCTTTTTTCCTACTTTCCATCGCGAGAATGATACTACTTGTTGCTGCGAATCGATTTCCGTGTAGCATTATTTCCACGTGGCGTCAACCTCACTATCGCTTTGAACGTCGAACGACTCAGTTTTCTGGCTCTTTACGCGATTTTTGATGAAGAACCAAAACGCTATTTGGTATTATTTTGTACTGCACACGATATAACAGGGAAATCCGTGCTTGGAACCATCGATCAGGGGAATTAACCGGAATATAAGTGAAGGTTGAGGCTACCAAGGATCCAAATGCGGTTGTGGATTTTGAAAAATGGTGGAAGAGGAAGCTTCACTTAGTTTTGGATGAGTGAAATTGGGATTGTGAAGGGATTTCAATGTTCTCGAGGGAGTAAATGAGTAAAGTCGAATGTGTTTAGTTCGCCACAATTACTTTAAATTCGAATTTCTTCTCTCACAGGTGCTCCGAGCAATGCAACTGGAAGTGCTAGTTAATCGTGTTGGGCACGCAACGCGGTTTTTAGAGGCAGCGCATTTTGTGTCGAAGATATAATGTCTATGATTTAAGTTCCGTTTATAAATTTTATTAAATACCTACACAAGATGAATATTTTTATCAAGAATTCGAAAAGAAATGTGTATGTTACCGCTGATTTGCGTAAAGCCGGTAAAGTGCAAATTAACTAGGTAATCTGAAGATGATCTAAGCAGACACGGTAAATTGCGAAGACATAGCTTTATTTCTCAGAGTGACTAGTTAGTCTACACAGAGTTGGGCATTAGTCGAAATAAATTTTATTCGGCTACATTTTTATTCGACTACATTTTTATTCAACTACATTTTTATTCGACTACATTTTCATTCGATTAAACTCGAATAAAAATTTCGAATAAAGTGAAGTTGTTCGAGTATAACGAATAAATTTTTAGTCGACTAAATTTTTATTCGACTAAATTTTTAGTCTTTATTCGTTATTCGAAGGACCGCCGTGACGACTGATTGTAAGCGACACGAATAAGCGGGCGTCAGAACACCAGCCGCTCTGGCCGAGTACCGAGGGGGGTATCATGAAGGAAGGGGGACACTTTTCGAGTGTACCTACTCGAGCAGGAAGCGGCTTACTCGTGACGATTAGGGTGTGTTTCAATTCACGCATACTGCGCATATACAGGGTGTCCCAGTGGACAGCGCGATATCTCTTAAAGTATTGTCGATAAAAATATAAAAAAATAGGGAATTGCATGGATCGAGGGGGCCCATTTATTAGCACGAACGAATTTTGTTTTCGATTATTATTTTAAAAGATACGATGGTCAAGTTCGGTTTTTCAAATGGAACTATTTTTTTTTGAAGACCTGAGTTGATAGTGCGTTCCAAGACAAATTCAATAAGCTTTAATGTATAAACTTTATTTCCACTGGTTTTTAAGATATTGCGCTTGCAAATTTACTGATTTTCACTGCAAGAAACCCCTCTGGAATGGCAAAAACCGGGGGCGGTCTTACTGGCGCCACGGGTGGCCCTGCCTGTTGAAATGGATACTTACCTGCCAAAGGTCTACGCCAGAAATGGCAGGCCCAAAGGCTGGACAATTCTTTTCCGTCAGAAATGCTACTTAGGTAGGTACATCTGCGGTATCGAGAAGCGCATCGTTACTTTTATTTCGCACTTGCTTCTACGCTCGGATGGCCGGTTCTTTTGGGAGGGATGCAAGTTGGATTGGTTCTGATACAATCTGCTCCCTATGGTTGAAATTTAGTCTAGCAACTTTCACTCCTCCTAACCTAACCAATCCAACTTGCATCCCTCCCAAAAGAACCGGCCATCCGAGCGTAGAAGCAAGTGCGAAATAAAAGTAACGATGCGCTTCTCGATACCGCAGATGTACCTACCTAAGTAGCATTTCTGACGGAAAAGAATTGTCCAGCCTTTGGGCCTGCCATTTCTGGCGTAGACCTTTGGCAGGTAAGTATCCATTTCAACAGGCAGTGCCACCCGTGGCGCCAGTAAGACCGTCCCCGGTTTTTGCCATTCCAGAGGGGTTTCTTGCAGTGAAAATCAGTAAATTTGCAATCGCAATATCTTAAAAACCAGTGGAAATAAAGTGTATACATTAAAGCTTATTGAATTTGTCTTGGAACGCACTATCAACTCAGGTCTTCAAAAAAATAGTTCCATTTGAAAAACCGAACTTGACCATCGTATCTTTTAAAATAATAATCGGAAACAAAATTCGTTCGCGCTAATAAATGGGCCCCCTCGAACCATGCAATTCCCTATTTTTTTATATTTTTATCGACAATACTTTAAGAGATATCGCGCTGTCCACTCCTTAGTGGGACACCCTGTACTGCAGGCAATGGTGATTGGTGGTTCATACGGTGAATGTATAGACTGCATAACCTGATTGGAGTATTCGAATTCGAACAACTACGCTTGCGCTTATAATGCGCATTGGCTGCCTATGGTTTGATTTTCTGTAGTTGCTGCACGCATCATGCGCTAGAAGTTGGAGGATTCTAGGGAATTCTACGAATTAGGTTATGCAGTCTATTCACTCACTGCATGAACCACCAATCACCATTGCCTGCAGTCTATGCGCCAGTATGCGTGAATTGAAATATACCTTTAGTCGCCACAGCGGTACTTCAAATACCGAATAACGAGGAACGAATAACGACTAAAAATTTATTCGCCTAAAAATTTAGTCGCCTTGAAATTTAGTCGAATACAAACTTAGTCGACTAAACATTTATTCGTTATTCTCGAATAACTTCACTGTATTCGAAATTTTTATTCGAAGGTTAGTCGAAGAACAATTTAGTCGAATAATGGCCAACTCTGAGTCTACAGATACCCGAAGTAATTCACAGATTACCTACTGAGCGCTCGTTAGTGTGTAACGAAAGGGATTTAAGGGTTACGCGCCCGCGAGCGGACGCCCGCCTCCCGCACTAATCTAGCCCCAACCAATACTAATACCCAGGACAAGTTGGAAACTGGAATGCGTTGTGTCGATCTTCGATTCCGAGATATTTGCGAAAAACTTCTGTTGACTTATTCCGACACATCGTATTCCGCTTTCCAACTTGTCCCGGGTATTAGTATTGGTTGGGACTAGGCAGAAATGGGCTAAAAATTATTTTAAATAAAAAATTGATCTCGAATAAAAGACAAAAAATTTATTCGAGAGTCGTCGAATTAAAATAATTTGGGTTATTTTTATTCGAAGCGCCTCAAATCACTTTTTTATTCGACGGGCTTCATTCAACGACAACGCATGATTTTTTTATTCGACGGGAATTAATTTTAAGCTTCGAAGGATTTTCTTAGTTTCATTCATATTTTTAATCGAAAGTTATTCGAAGTTCGAATAACTTTGGACGAGCCTCGAGAGCTTTTGATCGAAGCCGCCGGCTTTCCGAGCCGAGCGACATTGTATCGTTCACCCTTATAAACTGCAGCGCGGAGTTGCTCGGCGATATATCATCGATTATACAGAAACGGAATTTCTTTACTTTTCATCGTATCAATATGAAAGTGACACCAATGGATTCCTTGCATTCTCCCGATTAAATTAACAAAAAATTATTTAAATCGGACTACTTTCAACGAAACAGGCTTTCAATCCTGCAAATTAATTTTATGTCTAATATCGTTAATTATAGTTCAAATTATGTCAGGTTTGGTATCATTTTCGTCGGGAAAACACGTGGAGACGATTGATGTCACTTTCGTGCAGATTCGATGAAGAATCTGATATCACATTTTTCCGTTCTTAATGGCTAGTGCTATTCATGTCTTTTATGGCCCCGTGGTTCTCGGTTGTCGAGCGTTCGCTTCTGAAGGGTCCCAGGTCTTAACACGGTCAGGCACGGTCTGGGGCCTAGAATATTAGCTTCGTATTGCGATGTTCTTAACTAGAGTTTCCCATCAATCAATTGAAAATAAATGAATGGGTCAACTAAATAGTTACAATTAATGAATTGTGCATGATTTTAATGACGCATAATTTAATTGCACTAAAAAACTGAATTACTAATTGTAATTAAAAGAATACTTTTGGACGTGCAACATGAAGCCGCGCACGCATATGGTTGCGCGTATCGTCGAAAGCATCAGAAAGAATATGTATGTACATACAGTCTTCCGATTGTTGAAAAGCCTTTGGGCTCGGATTATCGGGAAATACCTACCCACCCCACTGTTTTATTTTCTCACTGCGAGCTAGGACCTTCGGGCCCCAGTAGACCGCCCGTTGACAGCCGCGAGCAATAAAACCGACGAGCCACATAAAATGTTCATGTTTTTGATAAGTGTTGATGAAAGTATTACCAATGGATTTTTTAGGGTTTCCCGGTAAAAATGATACCAAACCTGACATAATGTGAACTATAATTAAGGATATTAGGCATTCAATTAATTTGCAAGATTGAAAGCCCGTTTCGTTAAAAGTAGTCCGATTTAAATAATTTTTTGTCAATTTAATCGGGAGAATGCAAGGAATCCATTGGTGTCACTTTCATATTGATACGACGAAAAATAAAGAAATTCCGTTTCTGTATTATCGCCGAGCAACTCCGCGCTACAGTTTATGAGGGTGAACGATACAATGCCGCTCGGCTCGGGAAGCCGGCGGCTTCGATCATAGGCTCTTGAGGCTCGCTCAAAGTTATTCGAACATCAAATAACTTTCGAATACAAATGCGAATGAAACTGAGAAAATCATTCGAAGCTTAAAATGAAATCCCGTTGAATAAAAAAATCATGCGTTGCCGTCGAATGAATCCCGTCGAATAAAAAAGTGATTTGAGGCGCTTCGAATAAAAATAACCCAAATTATTTTTATTCGACGACTAATAAGAATAATGCCTCTTTTATTTGATACGTTATTTTAATATTTTTTTATTTAAATAATGCCCATCTCTAGGGCTATATTAGTGCGGGGGCGCGTAAAGCATGGTAGCCAACCCTTAAACCCCTTTCGCTTGTTACGTGCCGCGGCCTTTGGTGTTCGAGCGGCGCGTTTTAGACAGCCAAATTCTGATTAGGGGTATCCCACAGTCGTTAGACTATCAGAATTTCCTATCGTTACGTATAGAATGGCAAGGAGGCTCGCCGCACTCGTAACAGTCAATTATTTTGTTTAATTATCTAAATACCTTATCAAAGAATAAGGGGTAGATTTTGGGATCGTCGGTGCTCTAGACCCATACGGGTCTTTTCAAAGGAATCAGACAGGTAATTAATGAGTATAATTTATGATAATAAAGGTTTAATATTGTAAAAGTGAATGAAAGCAAAAGAACATAACAAAAAGTGGAAATTTTCAATGAATCACCTCATAAAATAATAATCAGAGATAACTCCTGACTAGGGGAATCACATAATGCTTTGATTGTCAGAAATTATCGTTACACTCGATCGAATATTAACAATGTAATAAAGTTTACAGAAACAGATAAAAGGCGCAACTCACCAGACAGTCGATATTGTATTGACAAATATATTTCTGTGGTTTTCGGTTGGAATGGTTTCCTGTGTTCTGATGATATATCTAAATCAGAAAAAGAGATGAAACGCGAACACACACACACTTGGTTATCTTAACGAATAGATCTGAATTGAGTTTAAACGAGACTGAATAATAGTGATTTTAACAGAGCGAAATGAATAATACTTTTAGTTTATAGTTAAGAAATTAATATTGTAAGCAAAGTTTAGTAAAATGATTATTTCACAAGGTTGAGTCTTTTCCGCGGTTTCAAATTAGACCGGGGAACACTCGCTCTAAAACATTTGCGGACCCAGCGACACGCACCTCACGATTTTTCATCACAGAGTGTCGCAGCTTCACGTTCTCGGCAACGACCAGAGTGGGTCCGTACCGAAAATGCTTACGCTGCATTTTATCGCGCGGCCGCGCTACCGTGGGCCCGTCTACTTAACGAGGCGGTGTGTGTGTGTTCACGTCTATCCATCAGACTCCCGATTCAAACATTTGATCAATCTCTACGGAACATTCGCACGTACAGGAAAACACGACATCCCACATCTTGAAAAACATACAATTTCGCACAGCTGAGGGCTCTCCCTCAATGTTACAACACAATTTCATACACAATTTCTGACTAGGGGAATCCCACAGTCGTTGGACTATCAGAAATTGTATTAAGCATTTGACTTTAACAACAATTTTTAATTAATTAATAATTCGCACGTGCGACAAAACCGTGGGAAGGCGCGGTTCCCTGCACCGGATGTAGGGTATACAATTCCGTCAATCTTCTAAGAAACGATCCAGTCTGTGCATTCCTGCTGTAGCCGTTAGTGGTCATATTACAATTTTTAACGCGACGGTCAGAGGTGCTCTCAACGTGGGCTCCCCCACAATGCTGCAAGGCATTGTTGAAATACATCCCTGCCGCTCACACAAAACGGATTCGGCACAATAGGAGAACCACTGGTCGTTTCGAACGCGACTATCTCGTGAGAACGCCGCTGCGTCAGCACCGCCTTATCTATTTCGCGGAACGGCAATGCGTCGAGGCGACGACGCTCCAAGAGAGAGGTTTTTACTCTATCAAGAATATTAATTAATAGGCAGGAGTATGATCAACAAGGGATTTCCCATAACGCTAGGCGTTGTTGATACATACCCTGACCAAAAAGAAAAATCTTACGTTCTGAACGTAACATCCCTCCCTCCTTGGAACCATCGTCGTCCTCGACGATGTATATTGAAGGTGTAAGGTTCGGTAGCGCTTATGGTCATAAATGTATATGGACGTATATGCTCAGGTTGCATTGGACTAGGGAGTTCCCATAATGTTTGCACATTGTCATAATGCAATCCTGTTACAATTAAGTGGTGTGAAATAGGGGATCATACATACAGTCATGCGTTACGTGCAGAAAATGGTTACGTTTGTACCTTGTTGGTCGCGTAATTTGGGTACCGCCGATATATATGTGTATTGGCTTGGTCCTGTGATCCCTTGTTACTACCTCGTAGGCGCAGGTTAATGTAGGTTTACTGATGTTTTGGCACCGCTCTACGTCAACTATGGCTATTTCGGGGGCCTCTCGCAGCAAACCGCAGATGTCCTCGTCGGAAATTCCTTGACTTTCCCTACAGTGGACCTCCACCAAGCCATTGAGGAACTGCAGAAACCAACCTCCGACGCAGGGATGCATGTTGTTTGCAGTCAGAATCCTGAGATTCTTCATTTGTCGCAGTGGTTCTAGCGTGAATTCCCCCTTGATGTTGGTGCATCCGCTAATGTTCAAGGACGTTACATCCTTCATATGTAGCGCAATTTCCAAAATGAGGCCAGAGGCTACCCATCCGCAAAATGTAAGGCTCAGGTTGGTTACATTTTTGTACTTGCAGGGAAAGGAAGCTGCCATCTCCACTGGCCCTAGTTCTAGCTCAACAAACTCTCCTCTCTCGGCTGCCTCATTGTTCTCCTCTGTTTCCATTTCGGGACCAATCTCTTTAAACGAGCAAAAATGAAACCTTATTGCCTGTAAAGTGGAGTGTAGGTTAGTATTGTCGATTAATGCTTGTAGAATGCTGTGATCTGTCAAATCATCGCATCTACTTATGTCTAAATAGTCTAAGCTCTGCAACTCCTGGAGCATTTTTGCTAAATTTTCGGATTTTAACATTGTACAGTCGTGAAGGGTGAGCTGTTGAAGATCTTTGTTTACAGCTAACAATGATCTGCCGGTAATGTTTGTTCCCAGTGCACAGAACGATTTCAGGTGTCTGGCAAATGAGAGCACATTGAACAACCCTGGGTCCACTGGTCCGTCGCATTTCCCTAATTTGAGGCAGGTCAATCGTGAGGCTACGGATTCCATTTCCCTCAACGTTGTTGGTCTGATCGTCACAGAGGTTAGATTTATTGTTTCGAGTTCAGGGCAACATCTTATAGCAATGGAGATAACCTGAGGCCTTAAACATTTTGCCAAGGGTTCCTCGTTTATTTCTATGCTTCTCAGGTGGCTACCTGCTCTCTTCATGAGCCAGTAAAAAGACTCCGTGCTTACTGTCTTTCCTTCCCATGCATTGGGCCAGCATTCAGGTCGATATGGCGAAGACCGTGATATGAGGCAAGGTTTCCAAGTCGCCATCTTCTAGAGACCATTTCTAAGCGGCTCCTGTCTGCAAACGGCAAATAGCTGACAATTTTCGAAATACATTCTATTGGAAGTGGAATCCGTTCACGCAAATCAAGGCCAGGGAATGGGTTCACATCGGGTCGTGGGATAATTAGGTTGGTACTGTGCCACGAATCCGCCATCAGCACCCTCAACTTCCTCTTATGACATATTATTCCGGCGGCCGCCGCAGCCAAAGCCTTCCTTGCTCCCTCTGGTGTTTCGAATGTTAGGAATACCTGATTTCCGGTTGGTTTCCTTGTCACCACCGCGTGCTTGACTCCATACGGGCGGAATATCTCGAGTAACTTCTCTTTTTTAGTGTACGGCGCCAAACGGCTGATAAATAGTCGCCGTTTTGCGGAATTTTGATGCCACTGACTGGATGATGCCATTTCGTTAATGCACTACAGACAGTCACATAAAAATAAGATCAAAATTATAGAATAACAGAATTATTATCAAAGAAGGAAAAGGACATTAGAAGAATCGTAACTAACAACAATTTCTGACAAGGGGATTCCCATAGTCCTTGGACTGTCAGGGTTTGTTATTATACATATTTCTAACAGTTTATCATTGCTCTCTGAATAGGCAACGATGATCTGTTTTCCGAAATAGACGATTCTTGCAACGGTATTGCAGCAGGTTGATTGGCTGAAGCTTCCTCAGGTTCGTGTTTCGGGCCCCGTTTCCTCAGGAACCGTATCTTGCATAGGGTCTTCAGTGGATTCCAGAAATAGTAGATCATCAATCCTATTATAATTAAGGCCTGTGCCGCTATTGTTCCATACGTCAATGACAAATGTGATTTTCTTGCTCTATGATGCTCTCCAATTTCTTCTAGTTGTGCTTCAATTTCGTACAATGAATCAGAAGTGCGTTCCAGTTTGTTATTGTCGTTTGGAAATAGATTCATTGTGGTGTGTTTTTCCTTGGAATACTGATAGATATTAGGCGATATCAGGCTAATATTCAGTAACATATTAGGAATGTAGTAATAAGAATCTTTGCTCAGGTATGTTTTTGATCCCAGTAAGGTGTGATATCGTGTTTTTGCAAAATTCCTGTTCCAACAATAGTGGTGTGGGTATTCTTTTTCCTACCGCATAGAATCTGCATCGGTTCGGGTTGTTCAAATGAGTATAACCATCCGCCAAGTGCAGTTAATTTTCGCCAGGAAGGTATGTGATAGGGCATGATTCTAATATTACATAAACGTAAGAATTTCGGATCCGGTTGAAGTAATAATGAAGTTTCACATGTTCGGTGAGCCACGTCCTGCAATGGGACGTCCTGTGGACAAATGTAGTAATGCCATGCTCAGGTGCAGGAATCTATGAATGTTTTATCTGATCCAAAGAATTTAGAGTGATCATTGCTTATTCCTAAATATGGAAATTCTGGTAAGATGAAAGCCGAAATTGTAGTTTTGTTGCTACTATCGTCAAAACTATTGTTTAAATACTGAGGGATTGGTAATATGTGTATTTTATACAGGTCATATTCAATCCGATTTACTAATGGTATTTGTACTGTCACGACCATTTTTCTTGTTATATATTTCAGATTGACACGAGATATCCTGACCAGATCCTCGATTCGTTGATGGTCCCGTGGTATAGGGAGTTCGAAATCAACCATAGAATTGTGTATCTTGTTTATTATTGTTTTGAAACTGGATCCGCTCAGTAATGATGGATGTAGTTTTCCGTTACGCGCAGTACTCAAAGCCGTGATAAAGCGTTGCGTTGTAGTAATGTAGTGATTCAAAGAGGTTTCAACAGATGCTGAATATTAACTCATTGCTAAGCTATAATTCAGAGCTAACTGTTTATTAATTTGCATTTCTAATTCTGAAATCTTCTGCCTATTGGTTTTTACTTCTGCAGCAACTCGATCGAATGTTTTATGAACTCTATGAAGATCACTTATGATTATATGGGTCTGATTTTTAACAAGTCGAGTGATCTTCCTCTGATCAGCGTATATCTTATCTATTTCCTTGTTAATATATTCAGCATCATCACTGTCTAGAGTTCCGAACAGGGCATGGCTAATTGAACCTATGAATCCGAAAGGTGCATTTCTGCGTGTAATAGCGTTAGGCAAGTTATATGGTTCATATTCTGGCTCCTTAATTTCCATACTCAATTCCATAAGTTCTTGCAGTAATCTTGTTGCTTCTCGCACCATATTGTTTAAATAATTTGCTCGTAATAAGGAGCCGCATGATATTGTGGTTGGAAATTCAACGCATGAACGATGAGTTTGTTCAATATTTCTGGCTTCATATGGAAATTCAGCTACTATTTTATCTATATCTATAACTAGTATGAATCGCCAGTCAGCCCTTTGAAATCTAATCGCGATGATCTTTTCGAAATATAACCCCGGGTTCGAATCCGTGCGTGTCAGTCTGTATAGTTCCTGGGTCCGCGCAAATTGTTGTAGAGCAAGAAAGATCATCAGTCGGGTCAACGTCATCTCTCCTCCTAAATCAGTCCAATCAATCATAACTCCAATTTAATTGTAATTTATCGACATGTTTAGTGAGCATTTTACCAGCTTCATCTCTTAATAAAACATTGTTTCCTTCCAGTATCCCAATAATCTTATATGGCCCGTGGTAACGCCTGGCGAATTTTCCTCTTTTTGGTTCTACCAAAACACGTACCATATCTCCTATTTTTCCTTTGAAGGGACGGGCGTTTCTATCATAATACAATTTTGATCTTTCCTTTGCCTGAACCAAATTTTGCCCTGCTATTACTTGCATGTCCGAAAGTCGCGTTATTAAATCATATAAATACGAATTGTATGTGACCACATTCTCGTCACTCGGGAAGGAACTTGGACAACGCGCAAGTTTGCCAAAAACTAATTCATACGGGGTAAAATTTGTGGCTTCATGGACAGATGTATTATAAGAAAACATAGCAAAGGGTACTAATCTATCCCAATCGTCAAAATCATTCATGTAATGGCTAATGTATTCGGTTAACACTATGTGACTTCTTTCCAATGCACCATTGGTTTGGGGTCTATACCCGGATGTAGTGACATGTTGAATTTTGAAAATTTTTGCTAAATTCCGAATTATCTTATTAATGAAACTAGTCCCTTTATCCGTTAGTATGGCACGTGGTGTTCCATACTGCAATATAAGATTAGTTACCAATGCATGAGCTATTGTTTCAGCTTTTATATCTGGAACAGGGACAGCTATGCAATATTTTGTCAAATTATCTTGCATAGTCAGAATATGTTTGTTTCCGCTGGGAGTAGTGGGTAAAGGACCCACAGTATCCAATGATACTTTGGAAAATGGCTCCAATGGAGTGTCAGTAATTAACATTGGTTCGCGAGTTTTAGCTCGTACTAATTTTTGATTCTGGCAACTATTGCAAGTACGGATATAATTTTGAATATCATTACGCATACCCGGCCAATAAAATCGTTCTTGAATTCTGCAATATGTTTTTGTTAAGCCCTTGTGTCCTCCTACCACACTTTCATGTAACTCTGAAATGATTTTCTGGCGAAGTTCTTCCGGAGGTACCTGAGTGTTTCCGTAACAAAGGGCTATTTCGATATTGCTGTCCTCAAATGTATTCCTTAATATTTCTATTAACGTACCTTGAGGTAATTCGTCTGTAAAGTCGCCATTCTGTGAGATTCTTAGACCCTTTATATCTAAATCTGAAAGAATTTTCCTTAGGTTCTGTAGCCCAAGTTCCAAATCCCGAGTAGAAATTTTATCAAAATGTTTCCTTTTTACGACTACGCTAAATATTCTATTTTTACCGCGTTTTGTTATTAATATTTGTCCTACTCTAGGCTTTGCCGCTTTCAAGTCGTTAACATTGATAAGGCCTAAGTCGGAGAGCAATATACTCACTGGTGTAACAAGTTCGCAATCGGAAGAAATGAAATGTACATAATTCGGTCTGTAATATGTTAGATTTTGTCTCGTAGAAGTTATGATGTCTTTACTTTTGTATCGCATGCTGCGAGATTCGGATTCCATATCCGGAGGTATGTAATCAGCGTCCGGGATGTATATGGATGTTGAATTCGAGATTTGTGGGAAAAGTTGTCTAGGAGTAGGTTTCTGAGCGATAGGTTCCCTACCTCCCTCCTTGGGAGTTCGATCAACCGTTGAATTTGGAAATGGTGTCGAAAGTGCTATAGGGTTTGGATCTACGGTCAGGGTAGGTAAGATTGAACTGTATCTAGGCCTGTTAACGATTGTGCTATCAGGCACTCCTGTTGCAGTTATTTCTAGTTCTAATTCTTCCGGAATATTTTTCAGCTGAGGTGCTTTACTGGCTGTTTCCTCACGCCTTGGATTTGGAATTTGACTACCTTTTTCAGAATCTCTAGCTTGTTGTAATAATTTTTCTATTCGTCTATTTAACTCTTCGTCCCCAGTATCGTCATCGTATGGATCCAAATCTTGTAATATTTCCTGTCTATATTCATCTAAAGTGTCTCCTTCAGAAAGGGCATCTAATAAATCTACTTCCTCTTCAAGTTCCTGTAATTGAGCGCTTTTACCTAATAATGAATTTTCAAATCTATTAAAAGACTCTTGTAGTTCTTCTAAATCTATAAATGTGGACTCCTGTTTGTCCCGATCACCTGTATCACTATCGCGAGCTTCGGGTAAATTAATGGCTATAGTTTTGTCTACTTCTGACTCATTCCCTTCCTTCTGCAATTCCGCACCGGCCACTGCACTTGGTGAATCTGGAATTTCAGGATTCTCCACCATCCGTTTAGGATGAAACTCCAGATTCGGCAGCGTTCTCCTGCGTTGACGGAATACAGGTGTATCTGACTGTTCGTCATCGGAATCGTCATCCTCTGCTAGAGAAAGTTCTTTTGATCTACCTAATTCTTGTGTTTTTGATGGTCCCAGAGCTTCAGTAGCTTGAAACTTTGCTCGCGTTCTAGTTGCTATTGCACTGGTATCTAAAGGTACAGGTATCCTCGGTTTAGATATTGAACTTACTGGTCTCCCTATTTTTGGTTTTCCTGGTAAACTAGCTATTCTTGCCTTAGGTTTGGAAGCTTCAGATTCCGAACATGTCGGGGTTCGTTTTCCCGTTGTGGAGGGTTTATTTATTGGTAATAATTTTGGGCAATCAGGTGCTAACTCCGACTTTGCATTATCAGAGGAATCCGATAAACTGAAATCATCAGACGAACATAGTTCATTTACTATGACTGGATTCCTTGATAAGGCATCAGCATTTGTGTTTAATTTTCCTGACTTATGAATAAATTCATACTCATAATCTCGCAATTTTAGTCGCCAGCGGATCAATCGTTGCCCTGGATCTTTTATTGAAGTAATCCATCGTAGCGGTTCGTGATCACTGACTAGGGTAAATTTACGGCTGTATAAATATGGTCTGAAGTGTAAAATTGCATAAAGGACTGCCAAACATTCCGTTTCTGTAGTGAAATAATTTTGTTCCGGTTTAGTTAAAATTCGCGAAAGGTATGCAACTGGGAGATCTTGACCATCGACTTCCGGACTGAGTACAGCGCCTATAGCATAGTCTGACGCATCTGTAGTTAAAGTGAATTGGCTATTAAAATTTGGATATTGAAGTATGGGACTTTTACAAAGTGCTTTTCGTAATTCCAGAAATCCTTTCTTTTGTTCCTTTCCCCAAGTGAAAGTAGAATTTTTCTTCAACAAGTCTGACAGTGGTTTAGCTTTTTCTGCGAAGTTTTTGATAAAGCGTCTGTAATATCCTACTAGACCTAGAAATTGCCTAATATTTTTCTGATTTTTCGGACGAGGGAAATTCTTTACTGCACTAATCTTTTTGGGATCTGGTTTTACACCTGAGTGACTAATAACATGTCCTAGGTAAGCAACTTCTATTTTGAGGAACTCGCACTTATCCGGTTGTAAAGTTAATTTAGCATCGGCCAAACGCATGAATTTTTGGCATATACCACGATATCATCCAAATAAACGAAAACTTCTATACCCTGTAACCCGCGTAGGACTTGATCCATTAGCCTTTGAAAAGTCGCTGCAGCATTTTTGAGACCTTCCAGCATTCGGATGTATTCATAATGACCATTTGGGGTTGTGAAGGCTGATTTTTGTCTATTTTCAGGATCCATCTCAATTTGTTGAAATCCGCTTGCTAAGTCAAACGTTGAGAAATATCGGGCTTCACCTAAGTGATCCAGAATATCGGTAATGTTCGGTAATGGATATGCATCGCCAATGGTTTTCTCATTAAGATTACGGAAATCTATGACTATTCTCCATCTCAGATTGCCTTTGGAATCCGGTTTTTTAGGAACAATCCAAATGGGCGAATTATACGGTGAATTTGAAGGTGCTATTATTCCGTTATTTAGTTTATTACGAACCTGTTTTTCTATTTCATCTTTATGAACCGGAGGAAAACGACACAGTCGCGTATTCACAGGAACATCATCTACTGTGGGGATTCTATGTTTAATGTATGAGGTACATGGTAATTTATCACAAGGCAAGTGGAATCGTTCTGGAAATTCTTTAATGATTTTAATTACATGATCCCGTTCTTCTTCGTTCAAATGATCGAGACGCAATTTTTTATGATTTCTAAAACTCTATCTTCCGCGATTGGCAAGGTCTCATCTTCTGTATCAGAATCGAAATAATTTTGTTCTTCTTCGGGGAAGTTATGGTACTCGAATGGTATTAATTCTTGTGGCGAAATTTTGACTTCGACATCCTTATCCGTCGTATTAACGGCAAAGACGTGACATGCACCTTGGTCATTTACAGACACAACAGCTTCGCCAATGTACAAGCCATCTATAGTTTCAATTTTAGGTAGATATCCCTCTTTTAAATCATGATTCGTAACGTCAATGGCAACCGCTTTTCTAGTACGTGCTTTTAAATACAAAAGTCGGGGTCCTACACTACGAGGAACTGGATCATGGCCAATAAAAGGTATGGGTTTAATAGGATCGCTTCGTGTTACCAATGTGTTATGGGTGAAGGAGATTTCAGCCTGCTCTTGTATGAGATACTCTTTACCTAATATACCATCGCAACGCAGAACAAATGAAGATCTTACGACATGAAATTTTACGGGTTTGCCTAATAATGTAATTATTGTGGTACCTAAAGTCTCTGTCATATCCGGAGTTATTCCTGAGACAGCAACTGATTCATGAAGCGCGACTGAAACATTGTCGTCAAGGGCGCTTAATTTGATTACGTTTATATCTGCTCCTGTATCTACGAGGAAATATGCACAACCCATATTCAACTCTTTACCCATCATTTTTACTAGTGGGGATTCGGGTTTTTCTACCGTTGCAATTTTTCTTGGTTTGCTAGAAATTTTACTGTTGCATGACGCTCTTTTTCCGAATGACTCGACGTCGCGTCCGTCCGTCGGGTCATTTGTGCGTTTAAATGACCGGTTCTATCTTCGGGTTTAGTATTTCTATTATATGGAGAACTCGGTCTCGTTGATGAAGGAATAAGAGATGGAGATCTTGGTCTAAGCCCTTGAGAATACCCATCTCTTGCTGAACGTGATGGTTCATTACTGTTTGTATTATAATGATCGTACGGGTAATAATTAGGATATGGCATTGGCGGATAGAAATAAGGCGAGTAGTACGGATGTGGAGGAAATCCCGGTGGATTGTAATAATGATTGTATGATTCCCTGTTGCGTGATGGGGTTTTAAAATTCCTACTGGCGATCCGGTTACGTCAGGATTGGGACTCGGTGAACGTGTGCGATTCTCTTCTTCGTTTCGAATTGCATAATTTTGATAGCGAGGAGGGTTAATGGATTGGCGATTATCGTAATCCTGATAGTAAGAATTCGATGATCTAGAATAGTTATTATTCTGATTAAATGATACTTTCTGAATTTCATTCGATGGTAATATTCCGGATTTCATTCGCGTTTCTATACGCACTGCAAATTTTCTCGCATCGTCTAAAGTTTTAGGGTCACGCGCATCTACTGAGCGCGCTATTTCATCTGGCAGTCCGCGAATATAAGCTTCCAATCCGCATTCTTTTAATGGTAATAACATTTGTTCTGCATTATTCCCATAACTATCCTCTAACGCAACTTGAGCTCCGCTAATTAATATGTTTAATCTGTCATAAAAATCGCTAACTGATTCGTCCTTTTTCATCCGAATATTTCCTATTTCGTGTTGATAGTAAGGATAATTTTTGCCCGGTGCGAATCTACCCTTTAGATGTTTAATTAGTTCATTAACGGTAGTAAATGTTTTTCCATACGTGCTATCGCGAGCTGAACCCTTCAATTTTCCTAATACTGATTTTAGAAACGAGCCCTCTAATGCAGGAGCCACTAATGCTGCGCTATTTTGTAAATCCTGTACAAAATCCTTAAGAGGAACGCCCTTCCCATCAAAGTACGGAATATTTAAAATACTATTTTGAATAGTCAAGCACTCCGCCATGGAGGTCATCATTGCGCTTGCGTCTTGAGACATGGTTGAATATTTGTATAAAAATATATGGGCAGAACTAGTCAATAAATAGCATATAATAGAACCAGCGTTACCACGACCGCACAGATAAATTAGTAGAATGGAAAATTTTTATAATTCTATCTGATTTCAATGAATATGAGCACCCAGGAATTCTTACAAGAAATTCCTGGTATCCCACCGCTGCCACCAGATCTGTTACGTGCCGCGGCCTTTGGTGTTCGAGCGGCGCGTTTTAGACAGCCAAATTCTGATTAGGGGTATCCCACAGTCGTTAGACTATCAGAATTTCCTATCGTTACGTATAGAATGGCAAGGAGGCTCGCCGCACTCGTAACAGTCAATTATTTTGTTTAATTATCTAAATACCTTATCAAAGAATAAGGGGTAGATTTTGGGATCGTCGGTGCTCTAGACCCATACGGGTCTTTTCAAAGGAATCAGACAGGTAATTAATGAGTATAATTTATGATAATAAAGGTTTAATATTGTAAAAGTGAATGAAAGCAAAAGAACATAACAAAAAGTGGAAATTTTCAATGAATCACCTCATAAAATAATAATCAGAGATAACTCCTGACTAGGGGAATCACATAATGCTTTGATTGTTAGAAATTATCGTTACACACGATCAAATATTAACAATGTAATAAAGTTTACAGAAACAGATAAAAGGCGCAACTCACCGGACAGTCGATATTGTATTGACAAATATATTTCGGTGGTTTTCGGTTGGAATGGTTTCCTGTGTTCTGATGATATATCTAAATCAGAAAAAGAGATGAAACGCGAACACACACACACTTGGTTATCTTAACGAATAGATCTGAATTGAGTTTAAACGAGACTGAATAATAGTGATTTTAACAGAGCGAAATGAATAATACTTTTAGTTTATAGTTAGGAAATTAATATTGTAAGCAAAGTTTAGTAAAATGATTATTTCACAAGGTTGAGTCTTTTCCGCGGTTTCAAATTAGACCGGGGAACACTCGCTCTAAAACACTTGCGGACCCAGCGACACGCACCTCACGATTTTTCATCACAGAGTGTCGCAATTTCACGTTCTCGGCAACGACCAGAGTGGGTCCGTACCGAAAATGCTTACGCTGCATTTTATCGCTCGGCCGCGCTACCGTGGGCCCGTCTACTTAACGAGGCGGTGTGTGTGTGTTCACGTCTATCCATCAGACTCCCGATTCAAACATTTGATCAATCTCTACGGAACATTCGCACGTACAGGAAAACATGACATCCCACATCTTGAAAAACATACAATTTCGCACAGCTGAGGGCTCTCCCTCAATGTTACAACACAATTTCATACACAATTTCTGACTAGGGGAATCCCACAGTCGTTGGACTATCAGAAATTGTATTAAGCATTTGACTTTAACAACAATTTTTAATTAATTAATAATTCGCACGTGCGACAAAACCGTGGGAAGGCGCGGTTCCCTGCACCGGATGTAGGGTATACAATTCCGTCAATCTTCTAAGAAACGATCCAGTCTGTGCATTCCTGCAGTAGCCGTTAGTGGTCATATTACAATTTTTACCGCGACGGTTAGAGGTGCTCTCAACGTGGGCTCCCCCACAATGCTGCAAGGCATTGTTGAAATACATCCCTGCCGCTTACACAAAACGGATTCGGCACAATAGGAGAACCACTGGTCGTTTCGAACGCGACTATCTCGTGAGAACGCCGCTGCGTCAGCACCGCCTTATCTATTTCGCGGAACGGCAATGCGTCGAGGCGACGACGCTCCAAGAGAGAGGTTTTTACTCTATCAAGAATATTAATTAATAGGCAGGAGTATGATCAACAAGGGATTTCCCATAACGCTAGGCGTTGTTGATACATACCCTGACTAAAAAGAAAAATCTTACGTTCTGAACGTAACACGTTACACATTAACGAACGCTCAGTCGAAAATCTGTGAAGTACCTAGGGTATCTGTAGACTAACTAGTTAATTTGAGAAATAAAGCTATGTACTTGCACTTTAACGTGTCTGCTTAGATAATCTTTATATTAACTGGTTAATGTGCACACTAACGGCTTTCTAACTTTAACGGTAACATATATAGCAAGAAAGTAGAAGTTTTTCATAGTTTTAAATTGTAATTTTAAAATCATAATATATCTCTTCCATATAAAGTTATATATAGGGACAATGATAAATACAAATTGTAGGCTGAAAGTAATTAAGGCTCTATATGCCAAAACATATATTTTGAAATAAAAATATATAAATGAGTATACAGTTAATTTTATGAGTGATGGTTTTGATATTTTAATCGTATTTTTACATACTTGTAAAAAGGGTTTTTCATGAAAAAATAAAATAGCTGTAAACAATCCAATTAAAGAGCATGTTACAATGTCGAAATTTATGAATCGTCCTAACAAGGGACATCACTTAAGGGGGTAGGTTACCCTAAAAATTTTCGAAAATTGGTTTTTACGATGTTTGCATATTCCGCTAGCTACATCTTTTCTACTTATTTTAAGGGCAACCGGGCCCCGAAATTCTAAAAAATGAAGGAATTACAGTAAAAAATGTACGAGTCTGCACATGAGATCGGATAACGATGTCCAACTTTAAACGCGATTTTCCAGAAACTACGTTTTCCAAAATGGTGAACATAAAATCTCGAAAACCCCTCGAACGATTTGAATGAAAATTTACAGGCAGTTGCTGGAAACTACTCCCCTCCATGTATTGAGAGCACATTTTCAATATAAATTCTTAAAAAAAAAAGACAAAAAAATATTTTTCCTACAAAAAGAAAGAAAAATCAGAAACTTCAACATAAAAATTGTATTAATTTGTTTAACAAAATTTTGCTTCCCACACAAGCTGGATACTGTCTTACAGATTATAAAAATGCCTTTACATTGTGTTTTAGGTAATTCACCTGTCCGGAATCGTGTTCACCCTTAAACGGTGCTTCGCATACACGCTCTCACATTTATATTTATAACTTTTTTTCCTATAAATATATTTAAAATTTTCTTTTTGCGCATTAAAGTCAACGAAATGACGCTTAAAAAGTAAAACAAAAATTATCTCTATATTTATTTATTACTTGAGAATGTGCGTTTGAAGAAGGACCTGATTTTGGGCTGTTGCGGGTAACCTACCCCCTTATGGGGACCGTCCGGTCAAAACGCTCGAAAAATAGGTGATCTTTGTTATTTTTTTTTTCAAAAAAGTGTACAACTTGCAGTTAAAAAACTTTATGTTCTTTCTTTATTCGTTCTTCAAGAATATAAAAACTTCTTTTTTTCATTTTCCTATAATTGTTCTAATTTTACATGGCGCTCAGTGCACTACTGCAATAAAAGAGGCGTAAACGGTAGACAGTAGAACTCGATGTAGGACTGTCTGAAATCAAAAAACAGAAGATATTCTTATAGTTTATTTCAATCGCTATCGCATCAGCCTTTGAGAAGGCAGATAAATCAAAGCGGCCATGTTTGGTACACGTTTTAACGCAAACATGCGAAAAAGGGTTAACAACGAAAATGTTAACAACGAAGAACTATGACCTCTAAAATTGATAGTTGAAGGCTGATGCGATAGTGAATTCAATGACAAAGAAAATGCCACCAAGTTTTTTGGAATCGGTTAATAATTTCTTTCGGTATGCTGTCTACCGTTCGGAAACATCATGATTCGAGATAATCGCGTTTAAAGTTTTGCTTGTATATTCATATCTATTTTATAGAAATTAAAGCTTTTGAAATCATTTACCTTTAGCCAGCTATTCCAGGGCCATATAGTAGGCCCTCTGTCTCTTCAAAAGCCAGCTCCATCTCTGTTTTGTCTTTCCTCTGTTGAGTTCGAGCGTCCTTTGACCGACTGCTACTACGGCGCTCGCCTTGCTTGATACGCTAACAATCTCGGTTCTCAACATATTTTATCGCCAATTTGCTAACGCTTACACCCATCGTATCCAGCACTGACAGTAATGGCTTACAGCCTTCGTTAAAGATACATGCTGAAATCCAAGCTGCATTTCTATGATATTTTTACCGCAATACATATGTTTTGAAACGAGATTCCATATAGTATTATTGTAGCTTTCATTGTTATTTTGGGTATTTCTACCTAAACAACGTCGCAAGAGATAATCCGACGTCAAGCTCTCATATATTGGCCGAATAGTTTCCTGTACTTCAGGAGCTACAGTTGGTTTGTGCGAGAATGACTTCTTGGCAGCTTTATTTTGTAAATATTTGTACCACTGATGTTGCAATAGTCATGCTGCGGCTCGGCGTCCGTCGATATTTTATGGTAAAAACATGCCCAAAATTTCTCGTTTCACGTCCTGCATAGAATCTGGATATCTTTGAATGGCCAAATTGTAATACGTGGATATTTCTCGCATCAATTTATCCGTGAATTTAGCGGTTTTCCCGTGTCGCCCTGGCTGTTTCCTGGTTTTCTGCCTCTTCCCTTTCGGAGCAACTTTTGTTTTTCGCGGCTTTATCTTGCAACTGTTTTTGTGCGTTCTGCAATTGAATGACATTTCTTTTGGCATTTTTCAGTCTCCTGTACATTCTTTTGCCAACATGTACAACGCACTCCAATTTATGAATTACGAAATCAACGCCGTAAGGTTGCGCATCAAGCAAAGATTTGAAGGTCTTCGAGTCACCGTCTTCTATGTAATTTGCGTACTTTACGCCGTACATAGTTTCCGATCTTCGAAACATATCAATAACTCCATTGACCTCCATTTTTCCTGCGCTTCCTTCATGGTTTGCAGTACATTCATTTCTATGTGCGTCGTACCATATTTCATATTCAGGTGTGTTTTTTTTTCACTTGTCCAGGCGCTGCATGATTGACAAAAGCTGGATTTGACAATAAGATCAGAAACCTTATTATTGTACTTTCCTATCAGTGTAATGACTCCATATAATGAGATAAAACCTCGTTTGGCCCACGTACCATCTCCGGATACAATCAAATGCAGTTCTGGATTTCCAGCTTCAACGTTCATTTGAATTTCCTGCCTCGCTGCTAAATTTACAACACGGTCATACACAGCTTTGGAAGCAATAGAAATATTGTTTACTGCTCCGTAATAGGCAGATTTACTTAGATCACTGCAAATGTCCATTAAGCTGCAGAATAAATTTAACCCGACCCCTAGCAGCCTCACCACAAAAATGATTTTTCTATTAATTTCGAAAAAGTTGTCAATCAATCGACAAGAATTCAGAATCGTTTCACTGCACGAGCACGTGACGTGTAAGTGGAACCCGACGCCACTTTTTCCATCTTTTCGAAAATATATGTCTCCATCACATTTCTTGCACTTAACTAAATTTTGCAGTGGCACCAAAATCTCACTAAAAGAAATAATGGATTCGCTGTAACAGAAAATTCACTTTTCTTCGCGATTTTAGCCGGTGAAGTAGTCGTACATGTTTCACTAGTAGTTTTACCCGTGAATTGATTCCCAGGAAATGATCTTTTCCTTGGTGTACGTCCAGGTTTAGTCTGATAAACACGAGAAGTTTTTTTGTCGCAAGGCATTTTCAAATATTATAGGATTACGAATTTGAAAATAAATATTGGTGGGCGAATGATAGTTCGCCCGTGCTGCCACGAGGGCGCGCCACTGTACCGGCACGCACAACTTGCGTGCACGGGCCTGCAGGGCAGTTATATGCGACTAAACGAAACGCGTCACAACTCAAAACAATTGAACTCTTCCCTACGCTTGTCACTTGGATTCTGACGACTCTTCGCGCTGCAGGTATACAATGCTGAAATGCCTATAACTTTGGGAATTTTACGAATTTCAAAAAATCTTTTTAAACACGTATTCTTAAAAGGTTGAACATTCGAAAAATGAAATAAAAAATCTATTTTTAGACCGGACGGTCCCCTTAAATGCTACATGCCGATTTTGTTAAAACTTTGCGTAGAATAGTAAAAAATATTCGACACATTTTTTTTATCGACTATTGTTCGCATGTAGAGGGTAAAAATAGCTTTCAAAAGCAAGGGCCGAAAATGTATTTTGCGCAATATATCGGACACCGTTTGTGTTGGTAGAAAATTGAAATTAGAAATTTGCGTATTGTTACAGCAGTCTCAGATTGTAATCGCGATTTTTTTACTAATTGGGATTTATTTAGCGCCCTAGTTACTTTTAGTAGACAACGATAAGAAAGTAGCAGTCAGTAAGCAGTGTCTACGATGTTGCAACACTGCATTTCGAGAACTATCAGTCCGATGACTATGTTCCGGCCGGTAGCAGAGACGGCCGCACAGTGGTCCGATGCATAGAGGAGAAAGTGGAAAAAACTCATAACTTCGGCATTTCTCAATATTTTTGTTTCATATTACTTCTTAAACATCAAACTTAATGTAATATTAAAGAAATAATTTAATATGACTTTTTTACACATGAAATGTGTAATTTTATTAAATTTTATAAAATGGGTAATTAGCCGTTATGAAGTAACATTTTAACATACGTAAATTATACATTACTTTATATACAACACTTATGTTTATTTAAAGATACTTACAAAACCTATACATACATAACTATTTTATTAACGATTGTGCTTCTTTGCTAAGTGGAAGTGACTTGATCTTTAGTTCTGGTCTTATGTGACTAATATAAGGATCCGAAGTTGTCAGAAGCGTGTTGAACATATCCTGATTCGTTGCCAAATGAGAGCATTTCCTGGTGTGGTGTTGTCTATAATATCTACAATCTTTATTTCTGCTTTCCTCAGCCTCTTCTGAGAGTGAACCCACAGGCAAAACAGCACATTCAATAATGGCCTTGCCGTGCATTAATATTTTATGCACAGTTGCCGGCATGTAATACCAGGGGTACAATGATATTGCTAATATAGCTGTTTCTTGGGAAAATGTTTTGAATTTATCTGTATCGATAGCAAAATTGCTGAAAATCACTTCCAACACAACAGCCAGTCTTTTTATTAATTTTCGTCAACATGTGTTATTTCGGCTCTTATACTCCGATTTGCAAAAAAACCTTCTGGAAGTGTTCCCGTTATTTGTGGTACTCACTCCTTGCTTAACCACATCAACTATTATTCCCACTCTGTCTTTAAATTCAGTTTGAATACGTCTTTTCGTTTCTTCTTTGATGGCTAGGGTTGTTTCTTTTTTTGTCCTCCACGACTTAAAACTTAAATTATAAGCTATATGTAAAATGTACTCCATGAATCTGATGCGTGCATGCAATGGAAACATTCCAAGCTTAAGAGCTTCGTCATTTAATGATTGGCGCCTATTTACAAGTCGCAACATGTCGTTCATCTGCGATGGTGTGGCTCCACAAATAACGCAGTTGCTGGATGATGCTGTATTAGTTACACATTCAGCGACTTTCCCATCTATCATCGTAAAGTACAGTGTATGCTCCACATTAAAAATGCGCCCACGCAAATGTATTTCCGTTTTATGTAGCACTTCGATTTCACTGTCCACACGAATTTTCTCTTCTTGAATTATGCTTGGTGTCTCTTTGATAAATTCAAACTTCAAGGCTCTACAATAACTCGTTGAAGACGGTCGAAAATTGTTCCAGACATATTTGGTTTCATTTTTCCGTAGCGTCATCTTCAAAGGTGCAATTGATGTCATAAATAAATTAGATGCAGCAATATCCAATTGTGGGTCGGAAAATTTCTGCATGTACTCGTTCTGGCTCGATGCTCCATCACAGCCCCACTTCGTGTGCAATATAAGATTTTGCTCTTCCAGTCCCTCAATTTCAGCTTGACTTTTTGTTTCGAAAATCCTTCTCGTTGCGTGGTCAAGTAAGTCTTGCAGACTAACTTGTACCGATTTCTCGGTAATCATTATGTTAGAAGGGTAGCATTTATTTTTTTATTCTAGTACCTTCTTATAATTGGGAAGTATATTGTGGCCAATATCTTGCCTTCCTGTTGCTTTCCTGAGAGTATTGTATTGGTACTTGGTCAGTTTCATTTGAGTTATTAGTGCCAGAGCAGAATCAGCATCAAAGGCCCTAGTATTAGCTTTCGAAGCAGATGAAGTAGCAGCAGCGTCGATAAGGTCCTGGGAAAACGAGTCTCGGTGCTCGCTTACTTTGTATTTCTTCGCTCGATCACAACAGTGTTCAAAATTTTTCTTTGGCCTGCCTTCGCTATTTGCAGATAAATCCACAGCTTCTAAATCGACACTTACTAAATTTATCACAAAGACACCTTCCAACCAATCGCAGTATTTTTTTATAAAACTCAAGTTCAACTGTGGTAAAAATCTTTTATTAATTTCACCCAATATTTTATTAATGTGGTCGTCTTCGAAAACCGAATAATTTTCGTGTAAGAAGTGTTCAAATGATTTATTCGCGTGGAAGAGAACTTCGCAGAGAACTTTCTACGAAACTGCGAAATTATAGTATTTATTAATTTCAATATAAGATAAAGCAAATCTTTAAAACAATAAACAAAAACACTCTTTTATAGTTTATACTTGCTTGCTGTTTTCATGTCACGAGAGCATTCACATGTATTACTAACGAATCTTCATATTGCGTGGCTTCAAATTTCCTTTTATGAATTTCACATGATTTGCAATATACACATTTGACATGGTAGTAAATCGTTTTGTTGGAATGCATTCCTATGAGAGTAACAATTTTGTACAGGCACGAAAATCATCCGAAACGCGTAGCGAAGGGCCGTGAACCTATTCAGGAGTCCTGCTGTACCCCCAAAATTTCATGCGTTCTCACACTTTAAACATTAATATCAGCTAATGATGCAAGAAGTAGCAGCTGATTTTTGCATGACATTTATGTGATGGTATCTACTTTCAAAATATATCATCAAGAGAATGTAGGAACGCGTAGGTTTTTTTTAGGCCTACAAAAAGCAGTTACAACCTCAAATTATACGTACCTTTCTTTGAGGCTCGAAAACATGATTTCGGTTATGTATTTTGAAAACTATTTACGTCATACATAAGCTGAGACTATACCCGTTTATAATACATAATTCGTTTGATTATAAATGTCCCCAAAAGTAAAAGGAAAATGTCGAAACTTTGGTTAGAAAGCTGTCAGAATCTCGCTAGCATATGGAAGGTCTACTTCAGATGCATTTTACTTCCGTATTAAAGAGAAAAACATATATCCCTTTTCATAGCAAGATAGATTGGTTCATTGTCTCCCAGAAAATAATAATCGATACCTAAAAACCCGACTTTCATAATTTAGGGTTTTTTCCAGGTTGGAACCACTGTGGGCCGCCGCACAGTGGTTTCAAATCGCTAAAAAGCGGCAAACCCCTCAAAACGTACTTAAATTTAGTCAGAAATCAGTGCACGGGGGTTTTTGGGGTCGCTGATTACGAATCTGAACTTCAAATTTTATAAAAACAAAATGGCGAATCCAACATAGCGGGCGAGTTTATTAAAAAATTGATAGATCTGCACCAAAATTGTTCTTCGGGTCGCTGATTACGAATATCTTGTCCGAAATGCAAATTTCAATATCGAAGACCTAATAGCATTGGCATAAACCTGGTTTTTAAATTAATTTTTGCGGAAATTGTGATAATTTTCCGATGTTCGTGTTACGAGCCGGGGCTGCGGCAACGCGAGATGCCGGCGAGAAGGGTATTTCCCAAGGAATATGGTTTATGAATATGTTAGTAAGGTGCGCGGACGAACCTGATGCGAAATCAGGGAGCCGCTTGGATTATTGACGGCGAGGACGAACCTGATGCGAAATCAGGGAGCCTCTAGGAATGGAGTCAAGCGCGGACGAATCTGATTCGAAATCAGGGAGCCGCAGGAGGGTGAAACGTCGTGAACGAACCCGATGCGAAATCGGGGTGTCACTAGGATGATGTTCACAGACGAACTCGACGCGAAGTCGAGGAGCTGTTAGGAGGTTGGATTATTCACAGACGAACCTGGTGCGAAACCAGGGAGCTGTTCGGAGGTTGGTAGACTTACAGACGAACCTGGTGCGAAACCAGGGAGCTGTAGGATACGGACGAACCTGATGCGAAATCAGGGAGCCGTAGGAGGGTTAAGCGTGGACGAACCCGATGCGAAATCGGGGAGCCACTAGGTTGGTAAAGATTCCTTGTTCTGGATGAAAGGTTGCGAACGAACCTGATGCTAGATCAGGGATAGAGCTGTACGAGTACTTGAATATTCGGGTAGCTTGAAATCCGAACCAATCCGGGACTCGGTTTCCAAGCCGAGCCGGGTACCCGAAAGAACCGAGCGGCTCGGACAGAACCAAGTACTTGAATTTTTTTCAAGCGGCCCGAAAGAAACCGGGCGGATTGGATGGAACCGAGCGGATTGAATTTTTCCAAGCGGCCCGAAAGAAACCGGGCGGATTGGAAAGAAACGAACGGTCCGCTCGACCTTCATTCGGACCGTTCGTTTCTTTCCAAGCCACCCGGTTTCTTAGGGCCCGCCCGCTTACTTTCCAAGCCGCCCGGTCTCTTTCGGGCCGCTTGAAAAAATTCAATCCGCTCGGTTCCATCCAATCCGCCCGGTTTCTTTCGGGCCGCTTGAAAAAATTCAAGTACTTGGTTCTGTCCGAGCCGCTCGGTTCTTTCGGGTACCCGGCCCGGCTCGGTTTTTCAAGCCGAGCCAGGCTCGGCTTGCTTTTTCCGGGTACTTGATCAGCTCTAATCAGGGAGTCGCGGGAAATGTTAGTAATGCCTCGTAACTCTTAATTTATATTCGATACAACTCGAGCGGTAAAGTTGTATCAGTGGGTGAGTGCTACTAATATTATAAGGATCGCTGGGTAAAAGATGGGTTTTAACGAATCTACTCGATTTAGACGTGAACACCATTCGTGTATTCAATAATGAATTATAGTACAAATGTAAGTGTCGCGGTTAAATAGTGTAGTAAATGTGTATAAATTACCACTAATTTGCTCGGTGTTGACGCACTGGCGATGCGGGGCGTACGAGTGGCTATTTCAAAGTGCCCAATAAAATGTAAACTGAACTCGCGGATTCTATGAGGTCAACTATGATTCCGACGGAGACTTTAGTTCGATCTTACTGAATTCAACCGACTCGGTACGAGCGTGACACGACGTTACTCTACGCGGGACTGTACTGCTTTTAACCGCAGAGGGTAGAAACCAAAGGGTTTATATAGTCCCAAAAATGAGTGGGGATGCATTAGAAATTTCCATATAAGGAAATTCTTCCGGGTCGTCGTCGTGTCACTCCCGTTCCCATGGTCGTGATCCAGATGGTAGAGATCATGACCCCCCTTAGTGGTATGTGATAAGCAAAAGGATTTTAGGGCGTTTTTCCCTTCGCAGACGCGAGTTCGAAAAGTGGTTGAGAGCGGCGTATGGGAAAAAATCCACATACGTAATATTCGCCTAAAATTATATAATAAAAATGTCGAATTAGTATAGCGATCTTAATTTTAAAACATTTTTTTAATTAATTACTGTGAAAATTTTATTTATTTTCGATTTTCATGAAAAATACGGCATTCCTACGTTTATAGAAGATTATATAGTTCAAATATGTTGTTGAAAATAATAATAAACAAAGTCAGGATTATAAATGCTGTTTGAAATGAGAATATGCTATTTAATTCATATAATAAATATTATTGCCTATATCTAGGTACATTTATTTAGATTCTGATAAATCGGATATTGTACTTGTACTCTCTGTGCTTTCATTTACATTCTCTTTGTGACATACCATTTCGAGAACCTTCAGAGAAATTTTTTTTTCGTGTGTTTCGGAATAGCATCAGAAAGCATAATATATGGGTCAGAGTGGAGCAATAATCTTTGGAAAATATCCTGATGCGTTCTTTTTCTTGATGTCTTAAGACTATAACCCTTCCTGTCCAGTTTACACAGTTTGTGGCATGATTCCAGGACCTCTTCTGTAAAATACCCTATTGGGAGAACGCAGTTTTTGACAGCAGAAGGACCATAAAAAAAAATTCCCACAAAGCAAAAAGTGCACACTTAAAAGGGTGAGCGTAGATAGATACTAATAAGCACTTTAAATGCGGATGTCTTAAAAAAGTGCAAATATGTGCAAGATTTTCCAGTTGGATATCATACTTCACATGTAACTTTAAGTCAAGAAACTTGTCACTGTGTGAAGTTCGGTGAATAAAATAACTATTTTCCTTCCGTTGTACTAAAATATGAGTAAGATTTAGGATATCTTGAGAAGGGAAGTACAAGAGTAAGTTCAAAGATACTTTGCATTGTTCATGTGCAAAATGTATGTTTATAACACGTATCTTAATGGTAAAATGTTTTACATATGATTTTTTAAAAATGAACTTTGCCTGATACATTAAACATGCTAGCGTTTTCAAGCCATCTAAGAAGCACGAAATTTCGTCAACTATGATGGCCTATATCTCATTAACCGACCACTATATTTTAAAATTTCAAGCGGCATTTGTTGCACTGATATATATATCAGTGCAACAAATATATATATATATATATATATATATATATATATATATTAAATGTGCCATACTACCAACAAGCTGCTATTCACTTCAGAAATTGACTTTTGGCCAGCTTTTCGGGAAAAGGCACCACTATGCGCCGTGCCGTGGTCCGATCAAAACCCGCGAAAGGCTTCATAAAAATTTAAATAGGACTGATGACAGCGTTGCCAATTTCACTATGTTCCGGCCTGTTACTAGAGACAGCCGTGATTCAGCAGATTCAACTGTTGAGTGATCTCACTAGATTTTACTCTGAAGTTGCACCTTCATTGGTTGACGCGAAGAAAATCTAGTGAAATCACTCAACAGTTGAGTCTGCTGAACGCACCCATTCTATATGTGATTCAATTACAGCTAAAACAAAGTTTGATAACTTATCATAAATATCTTAAGTGCCAACTAAAAGTGGCAACGCCCCTTTCCAATCGAAATTTTAAGCCATTGAATAGAGTACCGTGAAATATGACGTTGATGTGTTCACTAGCTGAAAGTAAGATATCGCATTTCGTTCTTTCTCTTCTCTCACCTACTGTAGCTTGTAAAACGTTTACCATAGAAAAGAATTTGAATGAACCAGTGTAAAGGCCACCAAACTCGAAGCTAGTAGGTTGCATGCTCCTTTGTCGAATGTACAACAAAGGTGCTTCGTGCAACCTTACGCAGTATCTGTAGATTGCAAACCGTTTCCCCACATTTTTCAGTCTGAACAGTTTCGAGTTTTATTTGTAAGAGTTTTTAGTACTAAACATTTAGGATTTACCTCTTTTCATTATTAATGATTGTCAATATAAGAAGAAAGACAATTTTCAAAAATGTAGTAAGAAATTGTCACGCCGAATACCACATACTGATAAGGGGGATGAATACTAGTACTCACGTTTTCGTGAACAGTTCATCGCCATTGTCTAACATAATGTGGCCAGTGTAATTACCACAGCCCAAGTAAACGAAATGAAGTATGGCCAGTATAAGTGCAGTTAACATTTCGCTAGTGACTTTCATCAGCAATATTGTTCTGGCCAGCTAGCGACGATGAATAACAAACAAGAGTTACTCGAAGCATCTTTGCTTGAACAAAGTGAACAAGTGCGCATGCGCTAACTTGCTGTAGGAACTCTCTGTGACACAAATATATGAGTGATTCAATTTTTCGAGAGGCAATTGCTAGCTGGACGAAAATAGAAACACCTTTTTATATTACTTCACATTCAACAAGAAATCAAATCGAGAGAATCTCCTCGGCAACCTAGTGTTCATGAGAATCACTTGCATAAATATATTACTCACAATGTAGAGGTTCGTGCTTAACGAAACCACACCGATAGCGAGTAGTATGCAGTACTGTGATAGGAAGGTATTTAAGTATTGAATTAACCTTTAACAAATTTAAGGTTTATTTAAAAGCACCCGAAATGAGGATATTCGAGTGTGAAGCCATTTATACCCATTTGAGTACCCGTTGATGGAGGTGAATGGTGGCTACTAGTTGACGATGTATCGACGTATATGTTTTACCACGAAGAACATTTAGAATACTACTCCTATGCATACATGTATAGGAATGTTCGGCAACAGGTAGTATAAAGCGAAGTGAGTGCTTCTACGTGGCAAAATATGATGAAAATGAAGAGTAACGAAATTGCGGTGGGGGCTTCGATTTTTAGTTATTAATGTTTAATGATCTGGCACTGAGGCGCCTGGAGGGTGGCCTATCAGCGGTCAGTGGCGCGCGTGGCGCAGCGGGACAGATGTCAGATACAACTGTGCGCAACCCTGAACGCCGAGTTGCCTTGCTTCAGGCGCCCCAAATTAAATCTTTAAAAATAAATAACTAAAAAACAAAGCCACCAGCGTAATTTCTTTACTCTTCATTTTCGGCAGCATCATCTATTTCATTTTCTACAAACTATTGCCCTACACTATATATATTTCAACGAATTAAGTTGCAATGGAAGTAATAGAATCTAATGGTCTTACTTGTCATTTAGTTTCCTTAAAACGTTTCTAAGAATTTATGATTCAAATTCATTACCCGGTAAGTCAAGTAATCCACACGCGTGTGTGGTGAAATCTACGGATATGGACTCTGCGACAATCAAGATGCAAGCACCCAGGACCATAGTAGCATCAATGTGAAACATGATCCAGTAGAAGTATCGATCTTGATCGACGAAGTATTCAACGTTGATGGGTATCAGCACCGAACGAGACTGATTAACGTGTGCCTCTACGTTGAAGTATAAAGACAGGAACGGGAATCCATTAAATACCAATATAGTTGGAGTCAAATCTGGAACAGCGGAGAAATATTTGACAAATCAAGTGTACTTAAGAGATTAAGACAATTTCGTTTTGGTTATATGATATCTGTAAAGTCTGAAATGTTACCTCTACGACGATCTCCGGGTCTTTTTTAACCACCCGCGTTTTCATTTCTTTGAGGACTCGCTAATTTGAAGGCAAATACTTAATTATGTAGATTCTCTACCAGAAATAGCCCTCAATGTTAACCCTTACGAAAGGGTATAGCCGGTTAAGATGGTCAAATGTGCCCTTGAACCGAATTCAAATCGCGATAAGTCATTCGAAAGCTTATAAAAAAGCACCATTTGTACCAAGTTTCAACTTTGTATCCCGATCCGGGGGGTAGTAAAGGGTAAAAATAGAAAATCAGGTTTTTACCGAATTTCTCCTATACTAGCGGATGAAAATTTTTGAAAAAATCATAGGCATTTCTGTTATCTGTGCACATATTAGAGAATTGTTTCGGATTTTTAAATAGAAAAACAAGCTGTGAAAAATAAGAAACACCAAAAAATGATGAAAAATACTGGTTATGTATCGAAGCATTTGCAGAATTATAATTATATTTTTACCGTAGGTACGCATCATTGTTACTATTGTCCTGATTTTTTTCCGATTTTTCAATTTGGTGCGCCGCAGTTAAAAAAATTAAAAATCGATTTTTTCTCCGTTTTTTCTGTCAGAGTAACTTATAGGTCGAACTTTCGTACATACTTTATGGAATAAGTCTTTTATGCTATCTGCAATGTCTTCGCACACAGCAAAATAACATAGGAGTTAAACGAACTAAACATGCTATGCCATTAGAGTATAAAATGTTTAGCATATTTTCAACGGCATTGATGGTACAGCGGTAAAGTGTTGGACTGCTTCAGAAACCATGGGGGAACAATTGCGCTATTCTCCAACAGCAACTGTTAAATACTTAGGAGTACACGTTGATTACCTCCTAAGGGGCAACAAACATATACATACCCAACTAGAAAAAGCGAATCTAGCATTCTTAAGCAATAGCAGACTCTTCCGTAACAAATACCTATCCCCGTAAGCAAAAGTCATCTTGTACATGCTTCTAATACGGCCAATTATTACCTATGCAGTACCCGCATGGTTGAACCTAAATCACACTACCGGTGAAAAAGCTAGATACTTTGAGAGAAAATGCCTGCGGGCCTGCCTAGGTTTATGCAGATCCCAAACGTCGGACTGGCAATTTTTTGTTAGCAACAAGACTCCGTACGATAGGACTGAGATTCCACGGATCGACCTATTTATCCTTAGACTAACTAGGGATTACCTCAGTAAACTCCCAGCCATTGGCAACGAATTAGTCAAAGCTGTGACCGAACTGAGCGACGATGTTGCCACCAGACAGATCGCAACCGGATATGTTACTGCGCAGGCGTTCATATTCTGTTATAAAATGGGTCTAATTCAAGACGAATACAATAAGCCCTTAATTTATCATTGGATGCGCAAGAAAGCCAACAAACGCAGAGCGTTCAGCCCAAACGATAATATTTACGATAGTAACTTGTTTAAGTATTCAACCAAGATATCGGAGCGGGATTTTTACGACTTCCATCGCCTCAACTACAGAAAATACTGGTGGTTAAATGACACTAGTGTACAACTTTCGGGCCCTCCATATGATCTTAAGAGAGTCGGACGACATAAAACGCTAGGTTTGTACTGGAGGGCGCGCCAAGACACCATCGGATATCTCAATAAGCAAGTAGAACCATTTTAGAAAGGGTTACAAAGCGAACTATGATGTCACGGATCGCGCAGCTCTTCGATCCTTGAGGGTTAGTGGGTCCTATAATCATGCAGGCTAAAATATTAATGCAGCATCTTTGGAAATGTAAACTCGATTCGAACGAATCGGTGCCGTTAGACGTTCATATACCGTTTGTATACGGAGGCGCGTTATTTCAGAAGATCACACTCACCTTCAATTACGCGGGTTTTGTGACGCGAGCGAAAGGGCATACGGTGCGTCTATCTATATTAGAACGCCGAATGAAAGGCAAGAGTATACGACACGGCTTGTCTCATAAAAATCAAAGGTAGCCCCACTAAAAACTCAGTCATTACCCAGGTTATAGTTATGGGCTGTTGTATTACTCATAAAGCTACACAATATTGTTGTCAAGGCCATAAACGTTTTCGAAAGGGTGATGTTTTGGTCGGATTCGACCATCACATTACACTGTAAGAATACAGCACCACATACACTAAAAGCATTTGTTGCTAACCGAGTTAGTCAGATACAGCAACACAGTACACCAAGTCAGTGCTCACATGTGCCATCGGAATCTAACGTGGCTAATCTATTAACACGAAGAATGAATCTTCGAGAGTTTGTTAAGGGGGCCGTCTCCTTTTTGTTATGGTCCGAATCGATCGAAGCGCCCTTGTAAACAGACGGACCCTAATGAAACTACTGCGGTCGGTAAAAAGAAGTTGTACAATGGTGACATCTACCGATACTCTACGTAGACGAATTTTTGACAGCATAGTTACCGCATGTTCTGTTGTCTCCGTCTCTGCCGCGCTGTTGCCACAGCTCCTTCTATTGAGAAGCTTGGAGGAATACGGCACGAGAGCTGCGTCTAGGCAGCGATCGCCGGGCTCCATGTACCGCTGATGGAGGGGGGAACATCGACAGGAGCGGTGGTTATGTGTGGGGAACTGCGGTGCGTCAGTCACGCACACATAACCACCGCTGTAGGTGTTTCCTCGTGCATCAGCTGTAGCTGGAGCCCGCCAATTCCTGCGTCTAGCATCAGAGCCTCGCTGAACGTAAAGGAGGATAGCACTATTGAAAGATAGAGAGGTTGAGTAGTGAAGTTAGGAAACATGTCAATGAAACAATACTAATTTAGTATTTATTTATACATAGAACGATGCAATACTTTGTACAATCAATGTGCAAATTCAAAGCATACAATTTGAATAAGGTACATCACCGAAGTGTAACATGCCGATCGTAATGAAATTTATAAATGCTGTAATTCTTCTAAAAACTTATGCCGCTTTTTTTCATCTAACTATACATCAAATTATCTTTTATATCAACAAGAATTGTCTGTTTCAATAATAGTTTTGTACATGGTTTTCTTCAGAATTGTTATTTCACGGTTGTAAAAATTTATCAATATAAACCAGAGTTCAGTACTAACAATACTGATATTTGGGAATGTCCCATTAAACGATTTTATTTAGCTACGATCCTCTGTTTGTTTGTTTGTTTGATTCAAATGTGGAAACTCAATTTTAAACCACTTCCAACCATCCAATTCCCTCGAAACTTTGCACAGGTGCGTAGTTTGGTTGACAATACAAAATTATGAAAAAACTCCGAGTGGGTGAAAAAATTACCTAGTCACCAATAAATAATAACCCATAACAATAAATCAACCATTCTTCAAGCAAACTGTTAAACTGCATACAGCAATAAGAGTAATGTAAATCCACAAACACTAAAAACTAGAAAAAGTATATTAAAAAATTTATAATAAACGATTTTATGAAAAATGCATTAAAAAGTAAAAAATAATTATTTTCTTATACTACAATTTCGATGGTGTATTTTCACATAAAATCGTGGAGCAGGATATCTCGCAACAAATTCATTTCGACACTTGAGGCTATACTAAATTGATTCATATTCTGTTATGAAATATTCTGAACCACGTTTTTATTTAAAGTTGAAAAACACCATCGAAATTGTAGCACAACACTAGAAGTATTTTTTAGTTGTTAGTGCCTTTTTGACAAAATCGTTTAACAGAACATTTTTTAATATATTTTTTGTTTCTAATCAAGTTATAGTCATTACAATAAATCAATCCAACTTCATTGGAGAATTGAAATTCGACATTCAAGCTTTCGCCCCTTTGAAATGGACAATTACAGATAAAAAAGTATATATTTTTTAAAGAATACAGTATTGTCTCGTTAGCGGCTCGGTTTGGTGTACACCAGAGATGGGCAAAGATAATATCTAGATAAACTCGAAGAAAAGATACTTTACGTTTATTCGTTATTCGCAGCTTCGAATAACACGATTTAACTTTATTCGAAACATCACGGATAAATAAATTTATTCGAAGTGAATTTATTCGGCAGCGGAAGATAATTTTTTTATTCGCGGAACTTTCATTCGAACCGTCGAATAAGGTTTTCATCTTTATCCGTAGTTTATTCGACTTTTATTCGAAGCCTTCGCGCTGAAGATGAAAACCTTATTCGACGGTTCGAAAAAAAGTTCCTCGAATAAGAAAATTATCTTCCGCTGCCGAATAAATTCACTTCGAATAAATTTATTTATCCGTGATGTTTCGAATAAAGTTAAATCGTGTTATTCGAAGCTGCGAATAATGAATAAACCTAAACCGTGTTATTCGACGATTCGAATAAGGAATAAAGATGAAGTATCTTTTATTCGGCACGTTATTTAAATAATTGATTATCTAGATAATGCCCATCTTAGGTGTACACGATGTGGACTTTTTGCTATGCCCACGACTGAAACCGAGCGAGAACGGGCGCGAGCAGACGCGACGCGTTGATGTTTTTCTCGCTCCGTCTTTCGGACGCCGTGACACTCCGTCCTTTACGTTCGCGCCTGTCGCGCACGCAAAGCGTCCCATCTCGCTCCCCACTTCGGCCAGAAAGAAGCGAGAAACGAATACTCGGAATTAGGCCTCTGTTCACACTGACTGTTCAACACCGATCCGGATCAGCGATCCGCTAACGAGACAATACTGTAATAATATTATCTTTTCTCATTTGGTGTATTTCCTCTTCTTCTTTGACGGTCTTCCTACAATTTTCTTAGGTCGCTCGTACCGAAAGATGACATAGGCAGTGTGGATCTGTAACACATTATGAAGTTCATTAGGAAATACTTAATTGAAGTTTTGTAAACGTACAAAATTGTACTGCAGATGTATAAGCTGTTAAACTTTACCTGAAATATGGTACTTATCATTCCATTTGTCCTGACATTACTGTCCCATAAACCATGTTTGCAGTAATTTGGTAAAGAATCCGCCTGTAACAAATGATCGCAGACATTTCTGTAAGTTTTATATAAAAGTAAAAATTTGTTTCAATAATTCGTCGAACATCATGTATACCGGCGAGGCCCGTGTGAATCAACCTGGCGCATTTGATCGAGCCCGATTCCGTCTGTCTGCTCCTGTGAACTAGAGCTGTTACTTTTTTACCCGTCGGGTACTCGGCTACCCGAAACAACTTCAAGGAATTGAATGCTTTATTGTCTATGGTATTGTTTGATATTAGGTAAAAATGATCGAACAATACCACATTCAATGGCTTGAAGTTGTTCCGGGGAGCCGGTTACCCGACGGGTCAAAAAGTAACAGCTCCGCTGTGAACTTAGAAATGTGTCTGAAAAAATTAAAGAGTGAATTAAATTTATTATTTTCTTCGTCACTTCTTTGGGGAAGTGACGGCGGCGTCGATCGACTCGCGTGATCATATGATCCGCGAGTAAAAGTGCCATCGCTGGCACTTGTCACCACTGACGGGGTCAGTGGTACCGCGCTTTACAACGCGGTGCGACGCCGGGCCGTTATAATAGTTTCATTATTTCTGGAGGGAGACCTTTTTCGCTTTTTCAAGCTTTTCGGTTTTTCTTTCGCTCTCTCTGCTAGAATAAATTGTGGCTCCCGAATAGTCATGCACCTATTGTGCCGACTATCTATTAATTCGGGTAGCATGCATTCTAAATAAAATTGAACAAGTTTTGGCTCCATTTCTCTTTTCCAAAACGCATCATCTCTCTCTACTTTTATAGATTTCAACCCTTTCGGGGTCCAAAGGCAAAATATACAGTACTTTCTGTCAGTAATGTGTAACTGGCCTTGTATTTGATAAAAATAGTGATGCGTTTTACTTATTGAAATACCTGCGTTACGCGTGAACATGCGCCGGACAGCGGGAACTTGTTCAATAGCTTCTTCAGGCGTAAAGTTCTCCGCTGATTTGGGGCATTTGATTTCCAAAATACCCTCTTGACCGATGATTCCATCCGGTGAAGCTCCTAAGAAGGCGATGCAGCTGTCGATGAAAAATCCACATTCCGCAATATCTGTATATTGCTTCTTCAATTCTTCGCGAGCAATATTCTCGCATTCTTTCCCGTATTCCACCGCGGGTGCACTAATTATCTTCGGATAAAGAATTGATTTTACTGTATTTGCGCAAAGCGTGTCAGGTCGGCGACGGCACACTTGTCCAAAATTGGATGCTGTCAACAATTTGGACCTGTACTGCAACCATTTGCGGTTCTTTGCTTGTCCGATTGTTTCATCTTCAATGGCATGTCTTTTCTCTTGCCAGTCACTGAGCATTTGCATATGCTTTTCCCGCTCCAGTTCATACATTTCGGATGGCATGTCTGGCTTCTGTGCATTTTGTCCATAATCACAATCTTTCTGCGAGGGCAAATGCTTGCGTACATATCGCGCAGCCTTCGTTTCCTTCTGTTTTGCAGCTTTCTTTTCCTTTTCTTTCTTTTTCTTTTCTTCCATTTGGTGCACAACCTCGGGCGTTTTCTTCTTCATAACCGCATCCAATCGCGAGTGCACTTGGTTACTGTTGTGCTCCACGACAGCAGCAGCACATCTCCCTGTATAAGATCCTCTTTCGGCGAAATTTAATCTTTTTCCGCCAGTGTACTTGGCAATTAGTCCGTTCAAACTTTCCACAGCGTTATTAGTAGTATTATACAGGGTGTCCCACTAAGGAGTGGACAGCGCGATATCTCTTAAAGTATTGTCGATAAAAATATAAAAAAAATAGGGAATTGCATGGTTCGAGGGGGCCCATTTATTAGCGTGAACGAATTTTGTTTTCGATTATTATTTTAAAAGATTCGATGGTCAAGTTCGGTTTTTCAAATGGAACTATTTTTTTTGAAGACCTGAGTTGATAGTGCGTTCCAAGACAAATTCAATAAGCTTTAATGTATACACTTTATTTCCACTGGTTTTTAAGATATTGCGCTTGCAAATTTACTGATTTTCACTGCAAGAAACCCCTCTGGAATGGCAAAAACTGGGGGCGGTCTTACTAGCGCCACGGGTGGCACTGCCTGTTGAAATGGATACTTACCTGCCAAAGGTCTAGGCCAGAAATGGCAGGCCCAAAGGCTGGACAATTCTTTTCCGTCAGAAATGCTACTTAGGTAGGTACATCTGCGGTATCGAGAAGCGCATCGTTACTTTTATTTCGCACTTGCTTCTACGCTCGGATGGCCGGTTCTTTTGTGAGGGATGCAAATCCGATTGGTTCTGATACAATCTGCTCCCTATGGTTGAAATTTAGTCTAGCAACTTTCACTCCTCCTAACCTACCCAATCCAACTTGCATCCCTCCCAAAAGAACCGGCCATCCGAGCGTAGAAGCAAGTGCGAAATAAAAGTAACGATGCGCTTCTCGATACCGCAGATGTACCTACCTAACTAGCATTTCTGACGGAAAAGAATTGTCCAGCCTTTGGGCCTGCCATTTCTGGCCTAGACCTTTGGCAGGTAAGTATCCATTTCAACAGGCAGTGCCACCCGTGGGGCCAGTAAGACCGCCCCCGGTTTTTGCCATTCCAGAGGGGTTTCTTGCAGTGAAAATCAGTAAATTTGCAAGCGCAATATCTTAAAAACCAGTGGAAATAAAGTGTATACATTAAAGCTTATTGAATTTGTCTTGGAACGCACTATCAACTCAGGTCTTCAAAAAAAATAGTTCCATTTGAAAAACCGAACTTGACCATCGTATCTTTTAAAATAATAATCGAAAACAAAATTCGTTCGCGCTAATAAATGGGCCCCCTCGAACCATGCAATTCCCTATTTTTTTTATATTTTTATCGACAATACTTTAAGAGATATCGCGCTGTCCACTCCTTAGTGGGACACCCTGTAGAGTAAGCTCTCCGCATGAGCTAATAGTGGACGAAGTATTTCTTTCACGTCCTGGTACACTCCAATTTTCATCAAGTCTAGAACGATGTTTTTCTCATTCTCTTTATTCTTTCCATCGCAGAAATATTCTAGTCTTGCACACTCTGCGTGTTCACCAAACACGTGGCTTGGAACATTCTGTATGTCGCCATACAAATTCTTCGTTCTCTCGTCGATTGATACATTCTGATTGTATCTAAACTTTGCGGCTTTCACGATGTCCGCGCGCATCCGGCGAATGCTACTTTCCACAGTTTGTCTCAATGGTCCAGATGTGGTCTTTTTTACAATCGCTTTCATTTTTGTGCAAAAGTTTCGCAACAAATGATTCGTGCATTCAATCTTTTTTACACGAATCTGTCTCTTATATGGGTCCGCATCAATAATCTTCTTATACACGCTACTGTCCCCATCAGCAATCAGTGCAGAATAAACGAGCCCACGTTTTTCTACGCTAGTGTTGAATCCTTCTACTATAGCATCGCTTTCCATAGCAGTCGATGCTCGAGATGTTTTCCAGTTTTTGAAACATGTGTGCTTTCGGGGTTCTTTCTCGTTTTTCGCAGCAATCCGACAAATTCTGCAAACTTTGTTCCGAACGCCGTAAAATAATACTTTTTTCGTGTGATAGCCAACTATCACGCCGACTCCAGACGCAGAATCGTAACATCCACTGCGGTAGGATCTCTTCATCCAGCTTCCGTCGGCCACAACGGGGATGTGAGGGGTCCCTGACCCGGGAAGAACGTCGCCTCTCTCAATCGCCAAACGTTTTTCTTCTTCAGCCGCTGCTAACATCTCTTCTTCTGCAGCGGCAATTGCGGACTTGACGAATTCATCTTGATTCTTCACAAATTCTTTCTTCGACATGCAACGTATGTTCACTCCTGCAAAAGTGTGTTCCAACTGAGCATAACTGCCTCCACATAAAATTGTTGCATTAACGGCGCCCTGATTGCTATCCACTTCTTCGGCTTCGTTCGATTGATTGTGGATTTCAGCTTTGTAATGGCATAAAGTGCACATTACGCTGAAGATGCTCTTGAAGCCACACCGTTTCACACCAGTTATTCGTAGGTGTTCAATGCCGCAGTCTTCCCTATGTTTTGCATGTTTACCTATTTTCTGCAATTGAGCAAGCACATTTTGAAAATTCATTACATCGTTGCTATTTAGGAGACGCGATTGCTCTTGCGACTCGTTCTTCGCAACTTTTTCTATAACGAAGTTTTCTTCTTCGTTACTTTCAACATCAAATTCTTGAAGCGCCGCTTCAGTTTCTCCCAAACTGACCGTATCAGTGTCTTCATCGGATGGCGAGTGCATTATCTCTTGGTACGTATGATTTTGTCCATCGGATGTTGATGGTTCCTCTACCATACGTTCCTCGGCCACTTCTTCTGAATGTCCTACGGCAGTGTAGTCTGCCGTTTTTTCGTTTTCTTGTTTCTTCTGAAGGGCTGAAGATCTTCTCTTTTGGCGATGTACTTTCCGTTTCGAAAATCTCCTTGCGGACGGACGTAATTTTCGTGGACGAAACGGAGAATTATTGTCCATATCTTCTTCCACATCCTGCATATTCACATTTAGAGTGTCACTCATTCCACACTAAACCAACAAACACAACACAAACACAAACACAACGCAACACAGCTCAAAATCCTACTGCCCGTTACAAAAAACGTAAACGCGAACCGTGAACGTGAAACGTGAATCCGAAGGAGTTGGTTACGTGCGCGTGACTGATGCATGCGCAGTTTACGCAACACAACCACCGTTCCTGTAGATGTTCCCCTCCATCAGTGGTACCTCGAGCCCCGCCAATCCCTGGTTATTGAGGAGCCCGGCGACTATCTCCACAATTTCTTAGAATTCTTTGTCGAAAGTGAGAGATAAAACTTTCGAATAAAACTTTCGAATAAAAAAAAAAGGTAATTATGCAGAACTGGTGTTTCCTCATCGATTTCAATTATTTTTGGATATGTTGCCGGGGACATGATTCTGAACAACTTTTTCCTATACATGTTACCACCGCTCGACCTTCGTTGCCGAGATATTTGCCAGAAACTATCGGTATTATTATTATATTATTTTATTATCCGGGACAGAAAATCCCATAGTTACAGAAGAACTATATGAACAAAGGGCTTACAGTTACTAGCGCTTACTAAACTAAGTTAACACTAAGGTTTTCAACAGACTATATAACAATGGTCGGATTATACCGATAGTTTCTGGCAAATATCTCGGCAACGAAGGTCGAGCGGCGGTAACATATATAGGAAAAAGTTATTCAGAATCATATCCCCGGCAACATATCCAAAAATAATTGAAATCGATGAGGAAACACCAGTTCTGCATAATTACCTTTTTTTTTAATTCGAAAGTTTTATTCGAATAAATGCAACAAATAAAGGATATACTTCCGAATGGCACCAGTGGCCGATCGAGATGAGGTTTGGGTGTGGGGTGGGGAGGGGGTGTGAACCCTAAATCTAAAATTGTAGCTTCGGGTATTCTTTAATATTTCGTTTCCGAAATATTAATAAAAAATTGTTAATTTATTTTGGAAATTTATTTACGTTGGTGGAGGCCTCCCTACCCGTGAGCCCTTCTGCCCCCCCCGCCATTTTCCACTTTGAAATTTTGTAATACCCCTCGTAATACTCGGCAAGTTTCGTCTCGATCGGCCACCGATTGGAGCTAGACCAGTGCGTGGGACGCGGAAAGCACGACAGCGAACCGATGTGACTTTGGAAATACTCTAGTATTACTGTACTGTATTGGGAATAAAAACTGATGCAGTTACAAGCATCGCGCGATGAGGTCAATATCGTACATTGTATCGTCGACTGTGAAACGAAGAAGATGGTTGTGTTAGTAACGTCTGTGTACATAGGTAGATTTCAATGTATTATGCCGAAATTTTTTTATTAATATCTCAGAAACTAAGAAATATCCGCAGCTGAAATTTTATATTAGAGGGTCTCTCCACCTCCCGCCCAACCCCTCAAAATTTCAGTTCATTCCGTTGGTTGGGTCATACCGTAGTATATCCGCGGATTCTCTCACTCTGGAATAAAGAATTCTAAGAAATTGTGAAGATAGTCGCCGGGCTGCTAAATAACCAGGGATCGGGGGGTCGAGGTGCCACTGATGGAGGGGAACACCTACAGGAGCGGTGGTTGTGTTGCGTAAACTGCGCACGCATCAGTCACGCACACGTAACCAAGGCTCCTGTAGGTGTTTCCCCCTCCACAAATAAGTCTGCCCAAGGACTTGTTGCGTGGCAAGCAACAATTCACAAAATGTAAGTATTATATTGTATACTATTATACAGAGTGACTCTCTGGCTAGAGTATTCAAACGCGATGCCGCCAATAAGCCGCGCCTCGCTGAGTTTCGTGGACGTCGAAGCTCGCGACGAGATTCATTACGGTGTATTAAAAAATTCTTTATTCTTCATTGCATCGATATTGCAGTGATACCAATGCATTCCTGGCATTCTCCCGATTAAAATCATGTCGTGTAATTCGGACTATTTTAACGAAGTTAGCGTGGTACCATTTTCATCGGCACGACATCGATTGACGCCATTTTCGCAAAGATCTGTTGAGAAATGCAGAACGTGGAATTCGTCACTTCCACGTAACTCAGCGAGGCACGGTTTATTGGTGGCATTGTAGATCGAGAGCTGGCTATATAGGGGTCAACGTGACTCGATGCAGTCACAGTTCTTATTGTTGGATTAGTGTTGCCGAATGCGAAATCCCCATCTGCCGAGTCAGTCCGGAGAACTAACGCGGGGGTGGGCGGTCAAACAGGTAAAATTTGCAACATAATAACGTCATTCTTGCTGTTCTGAAATTTCATATACTTATTGTTTACGCATTTAATGAACGATATGCAAAATGGCAGACCACCAAGTGGGCCCTAAAGGCGGTTGCCGTTCTAATATGCGGCCGACGGCGGTCCCACTAGGGCAAAGGAGAAACAAATGTATATTTCTCCCTTGCACTAGCGCGCAAGCCACGTATCGCGCTTTTCATCGACGCCTGTGTTAGCAATATTGAAGCACCACCTTGTAAAAGGGGCTGCAAGGTTGAGCTTACGCAGATGCGGCCAGCGTGACGCCTACAGCGGACGATGGGCCCGACCAGTGCGACGCCATAAACATCATAAATTGGCATCGGGGTCCTTAGGAGTTTTCCCAAAAGGACAAGAGGGGACTTTCCACGGGACGGAAAGTCAGTCGATTACAGACCGGGACTCGAGAAAAACCTTCTCGACTCTACCGACTTTTAACAACGGAATAAATAAAACTATAACGAATAATTTAGAAAGCGAGTTCATACCCTCAACTTTAGGATCTTCTTACATCTGCCAACGTCTTATCCCCCACTTGGTGGTCTGCCATTTTGCATATCGTTCATTATGCGTAAACAATAAGTATATAAAATTTCAGAAAAGCAAGAATGACGTTCATTATACTGCAAATTTTACCTGCTTGACCTTTCACCCCCGCGTTAGTTCTCCGGACTGACTCGGCAGACGGCGCTTTCGCATTCGGCAACACTAATCCAACAATAAGAACTATGACTGCATCGAGTTACGTTGACCCCTATCTATCCAGCTCTTAGACTATTGTCTTTGAGGACTCTAGCGAGAGAATCACGCTGTACCATCTTACTATTTGCCAAAAATAATACATTCAACATTTCATTTCCAGATGAAAGATACGGTCCCGACCCCGTCGGGGGGAAGTGGAGGGGGGAGAAGGAGAAGAAGGAGGAGAGGAATGAAAGTAGGGAGGAAAAATTAGAAAAAGCTCTAGCAAAAGTAAGTTATGTTGAAATTATGTGTGTGTACAGTATTATCTCCGTAAGTGTTCGCTGGTCGGGCCGGCGTTGAGCTCCTGTCGTGAACAGATCTCTAATTCCGAGTGTTCGTTTCTCGCTTCTTCCTGGCCGAAGGGGGGAGCGAGATGGAACGCTTTGCCTGCGCGACGGTCGCGAACGCAAAAGACGGAGTGTCAGGCGTCCGAAAGACGGAGCGAGATAAAACATCATCCCGTCGTCTATCTCGTACCGTCCTCGCTCGCTTTCAGTGGCTCTCGCTCGCTCTCGTTCCATCTGGCTCTCGCCTTCGCCGGGCAAGAGTGACACAGAAGTGGTGGAGATACATAGCAACAAACCCGTATCGTGTGCACCAAACCGAACACATACGGAGACAATACTGTATTATTATTGAAAGTGGTATAAGTCGATCTGTAGCTAAAAAATCGTTTGTTTTCTTTAACATTTTTATTGATTATTATTCCATAATAAAATTACACAAGTTTATAGTTTTAAAAACATTACCCGATTTGATTTACGGATGCGAATATTTTGTTGATTCAAAAGCATACCCTTAAATATCCCAATGTATGAATAAATGGACTTATACCAGTTTAAGAAATAACGGCTCATATGTAGGCGTAGAACTAGAAGATGTAATTTTTATGGTACTGTTTCAGATAAAGAAGGAGCTGAAAAAATTAAAATACGGCCGTGGAGGCCGCCGAGGAGGCCGCCGAGGGGGCCGCCGAGGGGGCCGCCGTGGGGGCCGCGGCGGCAACCCCATTATTATTAATAATTTTTAAAATTATCACATAAATATTAAATATTTAAATATATAATATTTCTAATTGATCAATGATTGTTCATTTTCTTTGTTTCAATGGAATGTAAAATTTTCTCATTTTCTATTGTATCGACATGAACGTTTCAGTAACATACTGCTGAGATTTTCCAGATGAAAATGAATTTAAACACGGTATAAATCGGATTATTTTTAGCATTATTAGATTAGAAATGTTTCGCATTTATATTTAATTATCTAGTACAGTTCTAGAAATAATCCGATTTATACCGCATTTGAATTCATTTTAATGTGGAAAATCTCAGCAGTATGTTACTGAATATTGAAAACGTGACATTTTACATTTTATCAACATTGTACGCCTCTCCAACCGAGATTACAAGTTGCCGCAGAGTGGGGCATTTCGGGTCGAAACACGGCACAAAACATTTTCTCACCCATATCATATATTTATCGTTAATTTTTCCATTTCATTCAGTTAGGACGTATACTTGTGATCCTATTGGTACAGAAAAATTAATGAAATTTGTTTATTTAATGGGTCATAGTACTTTTTTACAAATTGCCGACAATATCGTGCACACTGTGCATTGGAAAAAGTTCCGCATCTTTCACATGTAAAAAGACTTCAGTTACTTTGAATTTCAATGGCAGGAAAGGCATTTTTGTAAAAAAAAAAAAGCCTCATAGACCCCTTCTCGTCCCTCTAACTACCTCGTTTGAACTCCCGTTAAAAATAAACAATGAAAATTGGGACATTCAGTAAGATATAATTCCAAAAATATCAGGGATATCAAAATCAAATTTGGTACACTTCAAATACACACTTCAACACTTAATTCCACCAAAAATTAGTTGAATTAAGCAAACAATAATACTATAAACAACAATACAAATTCTGAAGAGTTTCGTGGTTCTCTTCTTCGAAACCGTATAGTCGCGTTAAAAATTAATGAATATGAAAAACAATCATAATACCTGCAATCAACTACCTGTAAAAGAAAATTTGCAGTTTAGCGATATTTTTGTAAAAGAACTTAGTGCCGTGTTTCGACCCCAAATGCCCCACTGTGCGCCGCCGAACAGCCCAAATCCTCGCTGGTCGGGACCGGCGCGGCGTTGAGCTCGTATCGCGAGCAGAGCCCTAATTCTCAGTGTTCGTTTCTCGCTTCTTTTTAGCTGATAGGGGGAGCGAGATGGAACGAGTGTCAGGCGTCCGAAAGACGGAGCGAGACAAACAACATCTCGTCGTCTATCTCGCACCACCCTCGCTCGCTTTCAGTGCCTCTTGCTCGCTCTCGTTCCATGAGACAATACTGTAGTATCTTTTATTTGACTTTATCCAGATATTATCTTTGCCCATCTCTGTTCTCCAACTGCTTCGCCGTGATTCATTCAAGCCTCCTTGATGGAAAAATATTGATAGGGGAAATGCGGCAACAGCGCGATTCGACTCTCGATACGTCTCGGCAACTATGTCTTTCCTACATTTATCGGCTAGATTGGACTTCCACCAGTTTTGATGGTACAAGGCACGAATATACCATCAACGCCGGTGACGGAGAAACCTTGAAGCTTCATTCTGTCATTTTTCGGGCTGTCCTGAGTACACGATTCATAAATTCATTATTATTTCAACGTACGGTGCTTATTAGCGTTCAAACGGACCAGACCACCCTGCACGAAAGTCTACCGAAGGCAACTAAACCCGCAAAAGCGTCCACCGTGCCGATTCCAGGACGAAAGTTGTAATTTACGGTTTGCTTACTACATCGCGTATACGTGCACGCTTTTCCTAGCTTGTGTGAGCGTACTCACACATTCAAAGGCCCGCGGAGACGGCCCCCTTAAGGCAGATATGTAGTTTACCGGACTCAATCAGAGGATACTTGGCCACGTCATGATCTGCAACCAATAGAGGTTCCCGACAGATGTAAGGTTGCACACACTACAACCAAGTTATATTATGAATTTTTAGAAAGATATTTGTCGTTTACTTTGTTGCAGCGGGTTATTGGAGATTGCTTGAGGTTCTATGAAACCACATGTAACAAATTGAAACGCAGAGGACTTTTCACTTCCGATGAGCTCAGGCAGGCACATGTTAGGATCATTAAGTTATTGCAAGCATCAGTTTTTCCAAAAAAGATTCATGATTTAATCGCTAAAAACACTCTGGAGCGTGGAAATCGATTAACTCTTCTATATGTCCATTTTTATATGACGATGACCTCCTGCGAGTAGGTGGTAAATTAAAACACTCGACACTAGCATATTCAATTAAGCATCCGTTATTGTTGTCTCAAAATCAGAATTTAATTATTCGGGAGTTACATCTGAATCACGGTCACGCTGGAACGCAGGGCACGTTGCACGCGGTGCGCAAAAAATACTGGCCGATTAATGGCAATGGTGACGGTTAAGTCTGTCCTACGGAAATGCACAACCTGTCATAAATTGATACCAATAGTCCCTCAATATCCAATGGGGCAATTTTCGAAGGACAGGGTGTCATTCAGTCGACCGTTTTTGATAGCTGGAATGGATTACTCTGGCCCATTTCACACGAAGGAGAAAAAATACAGGAGCACAAAGAAAACGAAATGCTATGTGGCAGTGTTTGTTTGTTTCAGTACCAAGACGGTACATTTAGAACTCATGGGTGATCTAACGTCTGACGCATAGAAATGCAGCTTTGAAGCGTTTTTCGCTAGACGCGGCAAGGGTACCGATATCTATAGCGATATCGGATCTAATTTTGTTGGTGCAAATCGCGAATTGCAGAAGCTGTGCACCGCGATTACCGCAGAAAATCGCGATAACCACATTTATAAATATTTAGTTGACCAACAGGAACGTTGGCATTTTATCCCGTCGCGAGCATTTTGGTGAGTTATGGGGGGCAGCAGTAAAATCAGCAGTGATACTTTGTTCGCCTTTCAAGATCTTGTCACGTGTTTATCTGAGATAGAACTTATCCTTAATTCTCGCCCATTGATTCCGTTGTCATCTGTTCCTAATGATGTAACACCTTTTACTCATACAGCATACTTCGTTGCGGCAACCTTGCAAGAATGTTGCAGCAACCTTGCTACAACATTGCACGGAGCGGACATAGAATTATTGCTGCAACTACCATTTAAACCTAAAATATTTCCGTTGTTTTTAATGATACGAGAAAATGTCTAAGGAAAAAAATGTTTGCTTCAGAGAGACAATTATTCTGACGGAGACGTTTGAATAATTTGAGTTTAAAGTTTTGCATAGTAGGAGTATAAGTTCGAATACGTTAGCACTCTTATCAATCAGTGGTTGTAGCTGCGGTGATAAAGTGTTCGCCTACGACCCTACAGGTTGCCGGTTCAAATCCTCTTAGGGGAAAAGAATTTTCTTTGAGAAAAAGGAACACGGGCTTTATACTTCTATGATTGTGCACACATAGGGTACGCGATACAGTTATTGACCAGGGTACAAAAGTAAGTACTTCACCACTTCAAATTTCTGCCGTCATAGTCTAATAGACATGCGCGCTTCCGCATCAATGATGCACTTTGATCAGAAAAGAGAGTTCTACCTTTCCTTTAACCAAGAATCGATGATTTCAGTACAAGCATTTCGCCGTGAGATCGTCGGAAAGGAAAACGTGTAATTTCGACTCTCAAAAAATCCAGAGTCCTAAAAAAACGGACGCGTGAATCAATTCAAACTCTAGGATCAAAGAAGCTTATTGAGATCATTCGAATTTTTTTTCGATAACAGGTTAACCTTCGTACGAGTGGCACTAGACCTTCTACCTTTCATAGACCATCCAAGAGCGTCCTGCCAAACACTTTGATTGCCACCGTTAAAATTAAGCGTTAGGAAGAACGACCATTCGAGCGCAGAATCGTCTCCAGAAGACTTTATAACACTGAATATTGAATATCCTATTGTGTTAGCGGACTTTACTTTGTTGGGAAGAGTAAATTTGGAAAGGCAAGAAATGTTGTTGCACGGGATAATAGCCCCTCTTCCCCTGGAACAACACCGGACGTGAAAAAAATATCTACCGCGTTATCGTCAGTCCATAAATCGTACTATGATCGTCAAACGAGCTTGCAGAATTTTTTAAGTCTTATACAAGTGCCTCAGAGTTTTTTCCCACAAGCGAATTGCTGCGTTACTTGAAAACAGTAATAGGAACCAAAATAAAAGGCAAGGCAGTCAAGGTACTAGAGAACAAGGTAATAGATAGTTTCGATCAGTTAAACGACATCTTAACATCCTTATTTGTGGACCAAAGGTCAGTAGGAACAGTTAGGGCAGAGTTTCACGCCTGCCACCAACCCGATAGCGAGAGTCTAAAACTATTCGCGTATACAGGGTGTCCCACTAAGGAGTGGACAGCGCGATATCTCTTAAAGTATTGTCGATATAAATATAAAAAAAATAGGGAATTGCATGGTTCGAGGGGGCCCATTTATTAGCGCGAACGAATTTTGTTTTCGATTATTATTTTAAAAGATACGATGGTCAAGTTTGGTTTTTCAAATGGAACTATTTTTTTTGAAGACCTGAGTTGATAGTGCGTTCCAAGACAAATTCAATAAGCTTTAATGTATACACTTTATTTCCACTGATTTTTAAGATATTGCGCTTGCAAAATTACTGATTTTCACTGGAAGAAAACCCTCTGGAATAGGAAGGACCGGGGTCGGTCTTACTGGCGCTACGGGTGGCATTGCCTGTTGAAACTGATACCTACCTGCCAAAGGTCTACGACAGGGTTCGCAGGCCCAAAAGCTGGACAATTCTTTTCCGTCAGAAATGCTACTTAGGTAGGTACATCTGCGGTGTCGAGAAGCGCATCGTTACTTTTATTTCGCACTTGCTTCTACGCTCGGATGGCCGGTTCTTTTGGGAGGGATGCAAGTTGGATTGGTTAGGTTAGGAGGAGTGAAACTTGCTAGACTAAATTTCAACCATAGGGAGCAGATTGTATCAGAACCAATCGGATTTGCATCCCTCACAAACGGCTGCTCTCTTCAAGAGGCCCTCGTCACAGCAATACCCTCCTAACGTAACCAATCCAACTTGCATCCCTCCCAAAAGAACCGGCCATCCGAGCGTAGAAGCAAGTGCGAAATAAAAGTAACGATGCGCTTCTCGACACCGCAGATGTACCTACCTAAGTAGCATTTCTGACGGAAAAGAATTGTCCAGCTTTTGGGCCTGCGAACCCTGTCGTAGACCTTTGGCAGGTAGGTATCAGTTTCAACAGGCAGTGCCACCCGTGGCGCCAGTAAGACCGCCCCCGGTTTTTGCCATTTCAGAGGGTTTTCTTCCAGTGAAAATCAGTAATTTTGCAAGCGCAATATCTTAAAAACCAGTGGAAATAAAGTGTATACATTAAAGCTTATTGAATTTGTCTTGGAACGCACTATCAACTCAGGTCTTCAAAAAAAATAGTTCCATTTGAAAAACCAAACTTGACCATCGTATCTTTTAAAATAATAATCGAAAACAAAATTCGTTCGCGCTAATAAATGGGCCCCCTCGAACCATGCAATTCCCTATTTTTTTTATATTTTTATCGACAATACTTAAAGAGATATCGCGCTGTCCACTCCTTAGTGGGACACCCTGTATAGAGTAAAGAAATTCGTAGGAAAATTATCCGAGCTATCGGTAAAGCCAGGGAACAGAGACGAGGTAAATGACGCGTTGATAGAATCAGTACCAGAACGCGCCTTTAAATTTAGCTATAGCCGCAGTGATAGAGAAGGAACAAGCAGGGTCTAAGCATCACGCGAAATTTTAGGAAGTTCGATAACAATCAGCCCAAGATAAGGGAAGGCTCAAATGCACCGCGCTGCGAACGTTGTAATAAACTAAGGTCGTGTTCAGATATATTGGCCGGTGAGCTTCGTGAGGGGTATTCTCCTACCACATCACTTGGGGATTCGGTGCCCGTGAGGTACGTATACCCGCAGCGAAGCATCTCCACCACTTTCTCGTTTCTTTCTTGCTCTCTTTCCATCTCGCTCTCTCCATCACAGAATAAGAGCGAGTCAGAATTGTTGGGGATAGCGCCAAGCTCCTGACATGTAGTCAAAACCGAATTCTTAACGTAGAAATACGTACATCAGAATAGGTGTGCGTCAGGTCCGAAAAAATTCAGGAAATTTATTGGTCAGAACATTGATTCTTTCTTGATAACTTCGTCTCGTATTGGGCTACGCATATCTTCGTAACGCACACAACTACTACGCTAAGAATAAACAACAGCTACACCCCTTCGTTCAGGCGGAGCCGAGCAGCGTTCCCGTTACCCCACCATACCCCTCGGGGGCCCAGCAACTTCAACTGCCAATCCACGATCACCAGGTGGCGGTGGCTGATTTCTGCTCGCGCGCTGCTCGCGAAACCGAACTCACTGGCTGATATATCTGAACACGACCTTAGAACATTTAGGAAGAAATTGCTATATGCCGATAGTATCGAAAGTATCCGACGCAACCGATGCACATAAAAAGGGAAGTTCAGGACGTCACAGTAGTCTGTTACTACTGCAAAAAACCGGGACACCAAATCAGGAAATGCAGGGCTAGAGAGAGAGAGCAAATGAACGAGAATACAGACCGCGCAATACAAGCACGAACTACAGACGCGAAAAATTTAGACAGAATTGTAACAGAACTCCGGGTCGAGAATCACCTAACGAAAATCGGGATTACCCAAACGCGAGCCGCGGAACAACCGATGATAGACAAACTAATGCATGACCTACGGTAGAGTCATACCGAGCGAACCTGATAGTGGCATCCCAGCTCGAAAATACTAATAGAAATTGGGACGCCGGAACTACTAGAAGAAAGAGCGAATATGCTAGACGACACCGGTGCCGATATTACGTTAGTGAAGATAGGAAAGGTCTTGAACGACGATCGCGCCGAGGGCCAAGTAGTCTCCTTGGGAGGTATAGCCCCAATGGAAATTAAAACGCTATGTCTAGTACAATTAACCCACCGGCAGGCGCGCGGGTGTACTCAGTACATGGAGGTCAGTTTTTGGCTGGAAAAGCCGTTTTACCCTGATCTATTCTACCCAGCACCCCTATGTATTCTTCCAGCGGACATTTTTGCATAACGCTACGTACTTGTCAGGTTCAAATTCAGTTTGTAAGCCTCTCTGATTGAATGAAAACGAAACTATGCCGCGTATCCTACCGGCGAGCGCGCCCGTGTACTCACAAGTTTCCCAGGTGTCCGCCTTCGATTCCTTTGGTTTTTGGATATGTTTTGGAGGATCGAAAAATAAGAAACAGGTGACATTTTAATTTGCCCTATTTGCACGTTTAAGGGGTGAAACCACCCCTCAAAGGTTTTCAGGTGTTCGTCTCCGATTGCTTTGGTTTTTTAAATTCTTATGAAATGTGAGGGGTGGTTTCACCCCCCCCCCCCAAACATGCAAACAGGCCAAAATAAAAAGACACCAGTTTCTTATTTTTCTGTCCTCTAAAACATATCCAAAAATCAAAGTAATCAGAGGCGAACACCTGAAAACCTTTGAGGGGTGGTTTCATCCCTAAACATGCACTCAGGCCAAAATAAAAAGACACCTATTTTTATTTTTCTGTCCTCTAAAACAGGCATGGGATTTAAGTGAACGCAGCGGCCGATTTTCGAAGGTAACGCCTCCTTTCTCCCGCCGCGCGTCTTGGCCCCCGCGGCGGCCTAGTTTCGTGAAGCGCCTCAGGTCCGTACTATACATATAACAGACATTCTTGACCAATTAGGCGGAGCAAAATACTTTTCAACCTTAGATTTAGCGTCAGGTTTCAATCAAATAGCCATGAAAGAGGAAGATTGCAAGAAAACGGCATTCTCGACACCATATGTTCATTTCGAATATAAGGGAATGCCATTCGGGATTGAAAACGCTCGCGCGACATTCCAGAGATTAATGAACACCGTACTATAAGGCCTACAAGGAATAAAATGTTCAGTGTACATGGATAATACAGGGTGTCCCAAAAATGTCGGAGTTCCTTGAAAGGGGTGACTCAGGGGGTGATTTGAAACAACTTTTTCCTTAGCGAAAATATTGTTCGAAGCTTCGTTAACGAGATATTAACGAAAACCGCCGACCAATCAGAGCGCGCGCCTTCCGCCCAAGCTCCCGCGGTAGCGTTGGCTACGCGGCAGGCGGATGCGCTTGTACTACGAAGGTATGAACAAGCAAGTCGGCATGCACCGAAGGAAACCGCGTTACACAGTTTTATTTTAAAGCGGAATCTTAAATAATAATTGTTTGAAGTGAGAGGACAAGAAATACGCTAATTTCGTTTTCAAATAAGGCATAAATGAAAAGGTAATGTAACAAAAAATGTACGACAAGTGATCATAATTCGTTATTGAGGTAAAAATCCGTAGTTTAATTACGGCCAACATAACTAAATTTAAAAAATAATATTAGGTGTATGAATAAATTCTTTCAGACTGGATTTACATAATCGGTATGACCGAATTTCTATCGCAGTGATATTCGTAAGCTACCAGAAAAATGGCAAAAGGTAATTAACAATAATGGAAATTATTTCGATGATTGAGTTGTTTTCATATTTTTTAAATCAAACTGTTACTGAACCCTAAAATCGAACAGAATTTATTTCTACACCTAATAATCACTAATAACTTAAATAACACTCACCCCTACGGGCATTCCTTTCCTTCCTTTCCTTCCTTTTCGGAAACCTGTGTCACTAAGTAGGTCACTGTGCCGATCCTGGTCATCGGTGGACGAAAAGATTAATGGGTAGGGTAGCGCCGAGTGCACTGCTGATCTCAGGTATACGACACCATCCAAAGTTAAGGGTCGCAACGTCAAGTGCGTCCAGGTTAATGTACCGAATATTCACTTCACTGCACGGCCACTAACACTGATCACTTAATTTACTTTTCATGGAACATGTTGTTCCTACGTTATAAAATTGGTGGCCCCGAAAGGGGCCGATTACTGTTAGTCGAGCAGTTGCTCGATGTGACCACCCTCAGTGTCTATGCACGCCTTGCGGCATCATTGACTCCGTTGAGAATGATCTTGACGCCAAACGCCGAATCGTATCCTCGCTGGGGGTTTGGATGTGTGGGTATTCCCGTAATATTCTTGAGCGGAGAACATTTCTGGGACGAGATTGCTAGCTGACTGACAGGATTTTTTCCAAGCAACTTCCTCTACCCCTAAGTAGTTTCTCTCGTTCCATTATGAGTAACACCCACCAGAACAAGAGGCTTTAGGTAAAAAGAAGCCAACACATTTTTGAAACACACGTTCTTTGCAGATGTGCAACGAACGACCCATCCTACACTTTCACCTAAGTCCGCGCTCCGTCCTTTTACTGCCAATGTACCCGTTGCTTCGAGATAGACAGCAGACACCACGTGTTTCGGTTCGAAAGGGCCCGAAGGGAAGAGAAACAGAAAGTCTTCGAGTTGCTATAAAGAAGAAAAGGCATACCAATCCTGTTTCCGTTTTCCAATACCCTGAGTTCACGTCAGCTACGAGGCGGAACCAGCTAAGCCATAAATTACCCAAAACAAATCGTTCTCTACCGCCGACCCGCAGGACAGTACGGTCATAAACCGCGACCCTGGCGAAATGCTTAATGCAGGCCCATCAGCCTGATTAATTTTAAATACGTCTCGCGGAGAGACACAGGAAGAAAGGGGGTAACTCGCTGACTGCGCGTAGTCCCACCTGCTTCCTCCTTCCTTCCAATTAAAGGCAGGTCCCTTATCTCTCGAGTATAAGGACGCGCTCGAATTTTAAAACAAAAGCACGCGTCCGATTGGTCCTAATCTAACCAATCTGCCCTGCATCCCTCTGAAGCGGCCACTGTCTTGAAGAGGCCCTCTTCACAGCCATGTCTCATCCACAAGGCCCACCAGTGTAAATACGCACTCGAATTTCAAAACAAAAGCACGCGTCCGATTGGTCCTAATCTAACCAATCTGCCCTGCATCCCTCTGAAGCGGCCACTGTCTTGAAGAGGCCCTCTTCACAGCAATATCTCCTCCCCGAAGCCCACCTTCTCTCGCACGGAATACGTCGACGCGTGCTTTTGTTTTGAAATTCAAGCGCGTGTTTATACTGGTAGGCCTTGGGGAGGAGACATGGCTGAGAAGAAGGCCTCTCCAAAACAGTGGCCGTTTGGGAGAGATGCAGGGCAGATTGGTTAGGTTACAATCAATCGGAATTCATGCCCACCTTTTCTCGCACGGAATACGTCAACGCGTGCTTTTGTTTGGTAATTCTAGCGCGTGCTTATACTCGAGAGATAAGGGATCTGTCTTTAATTTGAAGGAAACACGAAGCAGGCGGGACTACGCGCAGTAAACGAGTTACCCCCTTTCTTCCCGTATCTCTCCGCGAGGCGTATTGATGTTGGATATTACTTTTTAATTGCTAGTTCCCAAAAATTAATCAGGCTGGTCGGCCAAAGCATTTCGCCAGGGTCGCGGTTTATTACCATATCGTCCTGCGAGTCGGCGGTAGAGAACGATTTGTTTTGGGTAATTTATGGCTTAGCTGGTTCCGCCTCGTAGCTGACGTGAACTCAGAGTATTGGAAAACGGAAACAGGATTGGTATGCCTTTTCTTCTTTATAGCAACTCGAAGACTTTCTGTTTCTCTTCCCTTCGGGCCCTTTCGAACCGAAACACGTGGTGTCTGCTGTCTATCTCGAAGCAACGGGTACATTGGCAGTAAAAGGACGGAGCGCGGACTTAGGTGAAAGTGTAGGATGGGTCGTTCGTTGCACATCTGCAAAGAACGTGTGTTTCAAAAATGTGCTGGCTTCTTTTTACCTAAAGCCTCTTGTTCTGGTGGGTGTTACTCATAATGGAACGAGAGAAACTACTTAGGGGTAGAGGAAGTTGCTTGGAAAAAATCCTGTCAGTCAGCTAGCAATCTCGTCCCAGAAATGTTCTCCGCTCAAGAGTATTACTCGAGATTCTGAGTGTACCCCCCGAACAACGGGGACACAAGTGCTGCAGTGTGAGAATTTCCGTAGGAATACCCACGGCTCCGAACGCCAAGTTCTCATTCTTTTCCACAAATTTTTATAACGTAGGAACAACACGTTCCATGAAAAATAAATTAAGTGATCAGTGTTAGTAGTAGTGCAGTGAAGTGAATATTCGGTACATTAACCTGGACGCACTTGACGTTGCGACCCTTAACTTTGGATGGTGTCGTGTACCTGAGATCAGCAGTGCACTCGGCGCAACCCTACCATAAATCTTTCGTCCACCGATGACCAGGATCGGCACAGTGACCTACTTAGTGACACAGGTTTCCGAAAAGGAAGGAAAGGAAGGAAAGGAATGCCCGTAGGGGTGAGTGTTATTTAAGTTATTAGTGATTATTAGGTGTAGAAATAAATTCTGTTCGATTTTAGGGTTCAGTAACAGTTTGATTTAAAAAATATGAAAACAACTCAATCATCGAAATAATTTCCATTATTGTTAATTACCTTTTGCCATTTTTCTGGTAGCTTACGAATATCACTGCGATAGAAATTCGGTCATACCGATTATGTAAATCCAGTCTGAAAGAATTTATTCATACACTTAATATTATTTATAAATTTAGTTATGTTGGCCGTAATTAAACTACGGATTTTTACCTCAATAACGAATTATGATCACTTGTCGTACATTTTTTGTTACATTACCTTTTCATTTATGCCTTATTTGAAAACGAAATTAGCGTATTTCTTGTCCTCTCACTTCAAACAATTATTATTTAAGATTCCGCTTTAAAATAAAACTGTGTAACGCGGTTTCCATCGGTGCATGCCGACTTGCTTGTTCATACCTTCGTAGTACAAGCGCAGCCGCCTACCGCGTAGCCAACGCTACCGCGGGAGCTTGGGCGGAAGGCGCGCGCTCTGATTGGTCGGCGGTTTTCGTTAATATCTCGTTAACGAAGCTTCGAACAATATTTTCGCTAAGGAAAAAATTGTTTCAAATCACCTCCTGAGTCACCCCTTTCAAGGAACTCCGACATTTTTGGGACACCCTGTATAGTTGTTTACGGACGCTCGCTGAAGGAACATCAAGAGCGCCTGAAACTTGTATTCGAACGCGTACGCGAGAGTGGTTTGAAGCTCCAACCTAACAAATAGGAATTTCTGCGCAAAGAATCCGTGTACCTAGGACACATAATAACCGAAACCTAACATAAACTTTTTTTTATATATTTTTTATTTTCTAGTTTTTAGTGTTTGTGCATTTACATTTCACAGTTCAGACTTTTTTAGAAATATATTTTATTGCTGTATATGGTTTAACAGTTTGCTAAAACGCTATCGTGCTAAAGTCACTTAAAAATAATTATTTTCTTGTATTACAATTCCATTGGTGTTATAGGTATTACGAACGCCTGCAAAGTTTTAGTTTTACTATTCGTACATACGTAACGGATCATTTCTCGATAAATTATGTATTTTCGGTAATCGCGATGCAGCTGGCGTCCCGAATGTAGAAGCTTTTTGTCGTTTTCGTAAAGAACGCGAATGGCTGACTTCAACTAGTTTGGATTTGTGGTTACGGGTCATATTTATTGATGACTGTGTAATTTTTTCACACCTTCCGGTTAATTTTTTTTTAAAATATTGTTATAATTTCGGCTTGGCATAACGAAAGTTTAATGTAACAGTACAGTAAGGGAAACAGAACTTCAACAAGAACTGAACTAACCGAATACAATCTCTAATGGACGAGAAAAATGTAAGTGTCGATGCGTCTGCACGTAATGGCGTCTGGCTATCGAATGACAGCTTGACAGGCGATCGATCCGATCGCCTTTTTCTCGCTGTCCTCTTGTTCCAGTCGCGAGCACCAGCAGGTCCTGGATTCCATCCAAAGGGTGCTCGCAACAATATTGTATTATCATCCAAACTACGCACGCCTACAAAGTTTCAAGGTAATTGGATAGTCGGAAGTGGGTTAGGATCCATTTCGGTTGGAATGTACAATGTCGTATATACGGTTCATTCCATGCCAAGCGGGTCACTTTTAACACTCAATGTCTGAAATTTTGTTCAAATTGAAACATGTTATAGTGCATGTGAAAATAAGAGGGGTTCAAGTTGTCACATTTTGCCACATCTAAAATTGTTTTATAAATACAGACTCTCAATGTACACAACTTTCATCCATTTTTTTTAAAATTACCTTTCGAATTTGACAAAATGATTATTTAAATCCTCCTTCACATGGACTCTAACATATTTCAATTTGAACAAAATCCCAGGAGTTTATCCAGATATTATCTTTGTCCATCTCTGTTCTCCAGCCACTTCGTCGTGATTCATTCAAGCCTCCCTAACGACAAAATAGTAATAGGGGAAATGCGGCAACAGCGCGATGCGACTCTCCATACGTATCAGCAACTATGTCTTTCCTACATTTATCGGCTAGCTTGGACATCCACCGGTTCCGATGGTACATGGCGCGAATATACCATCAGCGCCGGTGATAGAGCATCCTTGAAGCCTCATTCTGACATTTCTCGAGTCTGTCTCAGTACACGATTCATAAATTCATTATTATTTCAACGTACGGGGTGCTTATTAGCGTTCAGACGCACCAGACCACCTTGCACTGATGTCTACTGGAGGCAACTATACCCTCAAAAACTTCCTTCTTGTCCATTCCAGGACGAAAGTTGGTTGAAACGGTTTGTTTACTACATCGGGTATACGTACACGCTTTTCCTAGCTTGTGTGAGCGTACGGATACATTCAAGGGTCTGTGAGACAGCAGCCTCAAAGACGGTGAAGGTACGTACTTGATTACCTGGCAAGCAGATGTCTGCATTTTATTATGTTTTCAAATTGTATTATACCTTGAGCCTTACACACTGTTAGCCAGCTGGACGTGGCCGGGGTTTTTGTATATGCGGTATTCAGCCGAATACAGCACGTTTTACCCACGACCCCAGCATTATTCACTCGGCGGCCCTGGACTATCGTTCTGAGCCGGCATCACTGCGGCACCTCCACCGCAACCCCGGTAACCCTTACGAGAAGCGGCTACAGCGCGGTAGCGTTGGCTACGCGGTAGGCGGCTGCGCGTGTACTACGAACTTACGAACAAGCAAGTCGGCATGCATCGAAGGAAACCGCATTACACTGTCTTTTTTAAAAGCAAAATCTTAAGTAATAATTGTTTGAAGTGAGAGGACAAGAAATACGTAAATTTCATTTTCAAATAAGGCATAAACGAATAGGTAATGTAGCAGAAAATGTACGACAAGTGACCGTAATTCGTTATTGAGGTAAAAATCCGTAGTGTAATAAGGGCCAACACAACTAAATTTATAAATAATATTAAGTGTGTGAATCATTTCTTTCCGACTGGATTTACATAATCAGTACAAAGCTACCGAATTTATATCGTGGTGATATTCGTAAGCTACCAGAAAAATGGCAAAAGGTAATTAACAATAATGGATTATTTCGATAATTGAGTTGTTTTCATATTTTTTAAATCAGACCCTAACATCGAAAAGAATTTATTTCTACGCCTAATAATCGTCAATAAATTAAATGAAACTCACCCTTTCGGACATTCCTTTCCTTCCTTTCCTTCCTTTTCGGACACCTGTATCACTAAGTAGGTCACTGTATCGATCCTGGTCATCGGCGGACGAAAAGATTAATGGGTAGGGTAGCGCCCAGTGCTCAGCTGATCGCAAGTATACGACACCACCCGAAGGTAAGGGTCGCAACATCAAGTGCGTCCGGGTTAATGTACCGAATATTCACTTCACTGCACTGCTACTAACACTGATCACTTAAATTATTTTTCATGAAACGTGCTGTTCCTACGTTATAAAAATTGGTGGCCGAAAGGGGCCGATTACTGTTAGTTGAGCAGTTCCTCGATGTGACCTCCCTCACCTTCTACGCACGCCTCAGCACGTACAATCAGCTGTCTTTGGACGGCCTGCAAAGTTTGTGGCGTTATGTTCGCCACCGCTGCATGAATTCGCACCACGATGTCTTCCAGTCTATCCACTGGTTGACGGTACACCTCATCCTGAAATGATTGGTGTACAACAAATACAAAACGTAAGTAAAAAAAGAATACCTATAAAAAAAGTAACAGCAATACCGGAAATTACCTTCAGGTAGCCCCAGAAGAAAAAATCCAGCGGGGTCATTTCCGGTGACCGTGGAGGCCACGCAACAGGACCGCCGCGGCCGATCCACCTGTCCTGGAAGGTTTGATCTAGGTAGTCGCGGCCAGGTGGTGGCTTCCGGGCGGAAGTGGAGGGACGCGATCGGCCTCGCGGAGAGAGCGCTGCGACGCGTCGTTGCCTCGATCGGGACGCTCGGTCTGCGAGTTGCCTTGGAGAAAACCGAGGCGATGTGGCTCGCGGACAGGGTTGGGAGCGGTGTCCCCAACGGAGCGTCCCTGAGGATCGGGGAAGCCTGCATCAGGGTCGGCCGATCGATGAAGTATCTCGGTCTGACCCTGGACACCTACTGGCGATTCACGCGCCACTTCAAGACCCTCGCCCCCAGGTTGGAGAAGCAGGTATTCGCCTTTCGTCGAATCATGCCCAACCTGGGTGGTCCACACGAGGGTGTTCGACGGTTATACGTGACGGTCGTTCGGTCCATGGCGCTGTACGGCGCGCCTGTCTGGGCCGGCGACCTGGAGGACTGCCGCGTTGGGCGCGAACTTTTGGCAAGAGTTCATCGCCTGGCGGTCCTCCGATCCGTGCGAGCTTATCGCACGGTGTCACACGTCGAACTGTCCGCCTTGGCCGGGTCCCCTCCTTTCCATCTGCTCGCGGAGATGGAGGCGGAAGTATATTCCGCCGTCCGAGGTCTCCGCGAAGCTGGGGGCCCACTGGCCGACGGGCAAGAAGTGGCGAGGGGCCAGGCCCGGCAGCGCATGGAAGCCAAATGGCTCGAATGGTTGGCCCTCCCAGAACATCGGGAGGGTCGCGTTGTCGGGGCGCTCCTGCCCATCATGAACGAATGGGTGGGGCGCGGGTATGGCAGGCTTACCTTCCGCCTGACGCAGATCATCACAGGTGTCGGCTGTTTCGGCACCTATCTGCGTCGCATCGGGCGGGAGGAGACGTCGCGGTGCTTCAGCTGCGACTCGGGCGACGAGGATACGGCGGATCACACCCTGGCCAGATGCCGGGAGTGGATCGACGATCGCCGTGTCCTCGAGTTGCAGCTGGGCCCGGATCTCTCGCTGCCGACGGTCGTGCGTCGCATGGCGAGGGACCGGGCGTGTTGGGTGGCCGTCTCCGTGTATGCGGAGGCGGTCATGGGAGAGAAGGAGGAGGCGGAACGCGAGCGGGAGATGACGGGTCACCCGTCCCGTCTCGCGGCCCCCAGACGCCGGGGTCGGCGAAGATGACCTGGAGCCGGGGGAGGTCGGGTGGTGACGTAGTTCAGCGCGTCACCCCGCTCCCCGACGGCGAATCACCGGGTCTGGGGGGCCCCCCTCTTCGGGGCCACCTTGGGAGGTGGTGGCAGTGCCACGGGGTTGCCGTCGGCGTCGCGTCGTGGCAGGTCGCGACGTGCGGCGGCGGCGTAAAGATCTGGGGGTCCTCGTTTCTGAGGGCCCCCTCGGGGGGTAGCCGAACACCCGCTACCCCCCCGGGAGCCGCGCTATAAGCGCCCTTTTTCAACGCGCTCCCGTCGTAGGCGATCGAAGAGACAGGGTGAGTTCGGCGGTCAACGGGACCGTCATTGCACTCTGCCCCTGCCCCGGGGTGTCCGCTTGCGGCTCTCCCGGGTGCGGCGGCGGAAGAACGGTCCCTTGGATCATTTGACCAGGTGCCGTCTCCCCGCCCGGCCACTGTCCGGGTTACTGTTCGATCGCGGGGGTCGCGGGGTGAGGGTGCCGGGGGGCACACTCACCCCTCCGCAACACCATGCGACCCCCAGAAGTGGCGACGCGGACGAGTGGTCCGTCGCGCGTCGCCGGAGTTTCGGGAAGGCCCCGCCGTCATCGCGCGGGGTTGTTGGGCGCGGAGTTCGCCTTTGCGCTGAGGGGGGGGCAAGCGGATGTATCGCTAGTTTGCTCCCGCGTAAAGTCCCTCCCCTCGTGCGCGCGACTCCGCGCCCGAGGAAGACAACCGTGGAGTTTTAGTGGGTGCAAGCCCCACATAACCCCGTCCCTCCCCCGGGGGCCGGGGTATCCGTTAGGGATTTCTCCACGTCAAAAAAAAAAAAAAAAAAAAAAGGTAGTCGCGGCCAATTGTGGCGTAGTGTGGCCAGCCCCGTCTTGCTGGTAGAACATGTTCCGTCGGATCTCATTTAGAATATGGTCCATGAGACCGACAGAACATGCTCTAAAAACACTTTATACGCTGGGCCGTCCATCCTGTCTGGCAGCATGTACGGCCAAAGCAAAATAAAATCCCCACAAATCCGGCCCATACATTAATCGATCAACGGACTTGTGCTGCGCGTATCCGAAGCGCTAGTGGATTCCCGTCGCTCCACACATTCCGATTCTGGGAATTGAAGCACCCTTCCCTATTGAAGAGTACTTCGTCCGTCCACAATATGTACTTGCAGAATGACGGAAGTCCTTCCTTCAAACAGGAATAGTATGCCTTTTCTTCTTTGTAGCAACTCGAAGACCTTCTGTTTCTCTTCTCTTCGGACCCTTTCGAACCGAAACACGCGGTGTCTGCTGTCTATCTCGAAGGAATGGATACATTGGCAGTAAAGGGACGGAGCGCGGACTTTTGTGAAAATTGTCCGCAAGACGCCTTGACACCTCTGCACAACAGAATGGTCTCTCATATTTATAATTGTGACCGTCAGAGCAGTTAACTGCAATTTCGTTTGCCTTCGCATTGCCAGGGAAATTATGTGGATATTTTTCAAGGTATGGTTGTAAAATTCTACAATCGTTTTCTGAGTCTTAAACCATTTTTATAATTTGTACTACCTTCAGGAAAACTAAATGTAGCTGTTTCGTGTACATGCTGTATATAGTGCTTTTTCTTCTTACTAGATTTAAGACGTATCACATAAGTTACTTTTAATAATAGTGTCGCCATCTGACGCGACACAAAGCGTTCATGAGCTTCTCTCCCCCCACTAATCAACTAACTACGTTTCCGCGATCGCGGAAGTCTTCTCTCCGTCTGCCAGGCTGTCGGTTCTGGTCGGTTCAATGCTCGTGTTCGCAATACTTGCGAATTCTATACTGGTTACGCGAGAGAGAAATAGTGAACGCTTGATAATATCATCGATATCTGTTCCACGCTCGCGTTACGTACGATTCATACCTGATACTCGGGTTAAAAGTTAGTGTGACACAAGAACTTGTAAAGACGAAAACTTTATTATAATCGTTCAAGCCTACGGGACGTTACAAACTAGACGATATTTAAAACTATCCTAATTCTACTCAAATTTACTTATATCTAGTTAACCTACTTCCAACTAATAAACCAAAGGACTGCGTATCGGTTACAGCCACTTGCTTTGTCTAAGATTCTAACTTAAACAGTAGCCCTGTAAAAACAGATGTTTCAGTGTACCCTACAGCAACAGTATTTATGACATTCTCTATAAGCCAGGTATATGTATGTATCGAGACTTCGAATGCGCATACCAGTCCAAACTTGCCAACCTATTTCACAAATGCGAATTAATGAAATAAAATGTGTATTATGTACTCACATTTGTACATACAGTGGGGACAAAAGTATTCGGTTACCTTTTAAAACAGAATAACATGTTTAAAATTTCTCCAAATGACGTGAGCTTTTATTAGAAGCTAGAAGGAACTAATCAGTTTACTAAGTAGGTGGCGTGTTTCGTCATTTTGAAAAAAAAAATCACAATTCGTCGGAATAGCGAAGAAAATAATGAAGGTCGCTTTTTCCACTTTTATATCTGTGATTGCAACGAAAATTTAAAAATCCCTTAAGTAGGTAGATTTAAGTAAGTTTTACTCCAATGCTCGTACATAGTAAAACATCTGGTTTCCTGTAAAATTTACAATGTAAATAAATGCTTTACTCAACATCAGCAATCCACTGGTAATTATTAATGTAAAAGAAAGTTTTAATCTATACAGCCTCATCCACGTGCTGTTGTATTAAAAAATTACACACGATTACTCGCGACAAGGGCCAATACACTTCGCGTAGGGACCCGGGAACAGGTAGTTTGCTCGCGCGGGCCCCGCTTGCACCGTCTTTTCTTCAAATCCCTTATCGCTCGAGTATATACACGCGCGCGAATATCAAAACAGAAGAACACGGGACGATTGGATTCAAGAAAAGGTTGGCCATAGGGATGTCATTATATTAGGACCAATCGGACCTGTGTTCCTTGCAGACGCGAAGTTTCCACCTCTTCATATTAATATCTCCCCCCTATGGCCGATCTTTTCTTGTAGCCACTATGTCGCGCATCCTTTTGTTTTGATACTCGAGTTTTGATATTTTTATATACTCAAGCGATAAGGGATCCGTCCCCAATTTGAAGGGAAGCCGACGCAGGCAAGACCACGCGTAGTCAGCGAGCTACTCCTTTTGTTCCTATGTTCCTTCAGCAAGTGCATTGGTGCTCATCGCGAGTAATCGCGTGCGATTTTTTAGTGTAGGCGAGGTTGTACAGTTTAAGAGATTCTTTCACATTAAATGTTTATGAAAATATATCAGCAGTGAAAATTGAACATAAAAAATGCAATATTACGTTTATACAAACGGAATAGATCTTGAATTTTTCCAACCACCTCCAGTTACCAAAAGGTACATAGCTGTATGTATTACGTAATTACCTACGTTGAAACTGAAGAGCTCTTTTACACGGGGCTACACGTATGCGATACTTGTATCGCGATACTTATATCGCGAACTGCTTACGATTTCATTCACACGGCAGTACACATATGCTCCGTGTATGATGGATACCGATTATATATTGTTTATTATTATTATTATTTATTTCAACGGGTAAAGACCCTTTAGTTTACAATTAACAAATAAACAATGTAAAAGAAGAGAAAACAAAAGTAAAGCCAGTACATACATAAACAAACCATGATACAATAAAATAATGGAACTAACGAACTAATACAATTAACGTTAGAATTTAAATTAACGGGCGTGTACGAAGACGTTCCTGCGAGCCAAAGCCCGCAAACGATATTTAAAGGTGGCCAATGTACCGTTAAAGAAATCAACATGTTCGTTATAACGATTCGCTAATTTACATATTCTATTAATGGAGTTATTCATCCCAAACGACGTTCTGTGTCCTGATAAGTAAAAAAGAGAAGTCGATCTTAGAGAAACAATAGGCGCATACAGGTTAAGCAGAGCCAAAATGCCCGCAGAATCGGTGTAGCCATTAATAATACTGAAAAGGCAAGTCAGATCGGATAGACATCGACGATGTTCCAACGTGAGAAGACCGCTGACTTCCAGAAGAGAACTATATTCATGACATAGTCGGGACATCGGAGTACCGAGCTTAAAAGCCAGCAGTCGTAAGAATTTATGCTGAACGCGTTCCAATAATGTAATATACTTTTCCTGATAGGGATTCCACACAGGAGACGCGTAAAGTAAATGGGGAACGACTAATGCGTTGTACATGGTGATTAAGGTACCGGGATTAACGAAATCTACCGATGCACGCATAATGAAGCCAAGCATTCTAGCCGCTTGATTTCTAATATTATAGTAGTGCTGAGAAAACGATAACGAAGAATTGAAGGTAACTCCGAGGTCACGAATACTATCGATAGAGTCCACTAAGGCACTATTAATTGTATACACAGAAGGGTGCAAACATTTCTTATGAGAAAAATGCGAAACGTGACACTTGGAGACATTCAATGTCATCTCATTAACCCCGCACCAGTCGCAAAGCCTATTGAGATCACCCTGAACAAGATTTACATCCTCGTCAATCGCAATTCTTTTAAATATCTTCAGGTCATCGGCGTAAAGCAGGAAAAGACAATGCTGGAATACATCGGCAACATCGTTAACGAAAATGTTAAACAATAGAGGACCGAGGTGCGATCCCTGTGGTACGCCAGAAGTGGATTGATAAGTCCTCGAAAAGCTGCCTTTAAATTTGACCTTTTGGTGTCTATTCGTTAAGTAACTCGATAGCCATTCAAGTAAATTGCCTCGGATACCAATAGCATTTAGTTTTCGTAAAAGGACCGAGTGTTTGACAGTGTCGAAGGCTTTACGAAAGTCAGTATAAATAGAGTCAACTTGATAACCACGCTCAAGTTCATTTACAATATAATGATGGTACAATAGAAGATTCGTGGTAGTTGAGCGACCCAAAACGAAACCATGCTGCTCTTTAATGATGATATTCTTAGTGAGAGCTGATAGCTTATCCGTAATAATACTATCGAAAACACGAGGCATGACATTCAAAATGCTAACTGGCCTGTAATTCGAAATATCAGACTTATCGTTTGCCTTGAAAATAGGCGATACAATACTGCCCTTCCACTTTGACGGAAAAATGCCAGATCTCAATGACATGTTGAAAATAATGCACAAGATCATGGCGATGATGTATCTACATGATTTAAAGAAGATAGGTGGAATAGTGTCATCACCCGGTCCTTTGTTGACATCAAGAGAGGAAATTTTATGAAAAACTTCACCAATACTAATGGATAGGTCAGAGACATTAATATCGTGGTTAGAATTGAAAGATTTAGTGCATGGGGTATCGCGAACATATACCGATTGAAAGAAAGACGCAAAGCTATTAGTAATATCCAAACTGTTGTGAAAATACTGACCGTTAAAGTGCATCGATTGCGGAAGAGAAAGATCTTTATTTCTCGAATTAATAAATTTCCAAAAACTTTTAATGTTAGTTGAAGTCGTCCTTTCGACTCTGCATACATGTTCGAGCCAGCTTTTCCTTACGGCACTTTTGCATTGAGCCCTCAGGACCGAAAAGCATAAATAATCAGAGAATAAATTATTATTTTTATAATTAGTGTGCGCTCTTTTCTTCAGGCGAATTAAGTTCCTAACATGGGCTGAAAACCATTCAGGGAAAGGCGAAGGCCGAACATAGAATTTCGGAACATGTGTATTTATTGCATAATTAAGATGTGAATAAAGAAAATCCACGGCTGCATCCGTAGATAATCCATTTAAACTATTATCCCAGTCTACATTACCCAAATAATTTATGATGGACCTGAAGTCAGCAAGATTAAAATTGGCCTTAATCGGAAAAGGTGATTGGGAAGTTCTCTCAATTCGAGCAGAAATGCAGATGCACAGCGCAGGATGGTAAGAATCACATGTCAGAAGATTCTCGGGCGGTATATACACTTTGCACATACTGTCATTGGTAAAAAGCAAGTCCAAAAATGATCCGTATATGTTACATATATCGTTTTTCTGGATAAGGTGCAGCATATTAAAGTATTCACAAATAGTATCAGCTGGTGCGCGCACCTGAGAGACCGTTGACGTATAATTTAAAGTACCCACAACATCCGTAGACCAAACAGTATGACGTAGGTTATAATCACCAACGACGTAAATGTTTGTATTTGGTAGAGATGATGACACATCCGTGACAGTTGAGCAGTGTTTCTCATAAAATGTTCAATCGGAAGATGGAGAAATATAGGCCCCACCAAAATTATACAAAGATTCCCCAAAACGCACCTTGACAAAAAGTTGTTCAACACATCTCTCCTGGATGTCGATGAGTTGACTAGAGAATTTACCACTGACAGCAATGAGTACACCACCACCACGCGATAAGGAGCTAGTATGAGAACTTCTGTCCGCTCGATAAATCGTATACCCATGCAGCAATAATTCAGAATCCGAAAAATTCTCAGTAAGCCAAGTCTCAACAAAGATAATGACATCATATCCAATGCAGGATGATGGGAGCGCAAAACAAAGGTCGATCAATTTAGTCCGAAGTCCCCGAACGATCTGATAATAAACTAAAGGGTCACAAGCTAGTTTTTTCGCGTTGGTCTTGGATCACAAGTCACTATTTTAGGCACCCCTCGAATGTATCTGATCGCCTTATCCACTACTCCAGATTCCTTTAGTTGCTACAGCTTTTCTTGAAGATTCCGCAGGTGTTGGCGTTGCTTAAAAGTTCGGTCCTAGTAGATCCAAACAGGTCCCGAGTAATCCCTCTTATTATTAAGGATGACTGTAACGTTATCCTTGGAAGGAAACGTAACACGGATAGTTCCTCGTCCTCGTCGTCCTCACCTCGTCCTCGTCGTCGTTCCTCGTCCTCGTCGTCGTCACCTCGTCCTCGTCGTCGTTCCTCGTCCTCGTCGTCGTTCCTCGTCCTCGTCGTCGTCGTTCCTCGTCCTCGTCGTCGTTCCTCGTCCTCGTCGTCGTTCCTCGTCCTCGTCGTCGTTCCTCGTCCTCGTCGTCTTCGTCATCCTCGTCGCCGTCCTCATCGTCCTCGTCGTCCTCGTCGTCCTCGTCGTCCTCGTCGTCCTCGTCGTCCTCGTCGTCCTCGTCGTCGTCGTCCTCGTCCTCGTCCTCGTCCTCGTCCTCGTCGACCTCCTCGTCGTCCTCCTCGTCGTCGTCGTCGTCCTCGTCGTCGTCGTCGTTGTCGACCCTCGTCCTCGTTCCCGTCCTCGTTCCCGTCCTCGTCACGTCCGCGACGTCGTTCTTCGTCGTCGCCGTCGATCCTCGTCCTCATCGTCCTCGTCGTCCTCGTCCTCGTCGTCTTCGTCGTCCTCGTCGTCGTCCTCATCGTCCTCGTCGTCCTCATCGTCCTCGTCGTCCTCATCGTCCTCGTTGCCCTCGTTGTCCTCGTCGTCGTCGTCGTCGTTCCTCGTGCTCGTCGTCGTTCCTTGTCGTCGTCCTCGTCGTCGTTCCTCGTCCTCGTCGTTGTTCCTTGTCGTCGTCCTCCTCGTCTTCCTCGTCGTCGCCCTCGTCGCCCTCGTCGTCCTCGTCGTCGTAGTCGTCGTCCTCGTCGTCCTCGTCGTCCTTGTCGTCGTCCTCGTCGTCTTCCTCGTCGTCGCCCTCGTCGTCCTCGTCGTCCTCGTCGCCCTCGTCGTCGTTCCTCGTCCTCGTCGTCGTTCCTTGTCGTCGTCCTCGTGGACTTCCTCGTCGTCGCCCTCGTCGCCCTCGTCGTCCTCGTCGCCCTTGTCGTCCTCGTCGTCCTCGTCGTCGTCCTCGTCGTCCTCGTCGCCCTCGTCGTCCTCGTCGTCGTTCCTCGTCCTCGTCGTCGTTCCTCGTCCTCGTCGTCGTTCCTCGTCCTCGTCGTCGTTCCTCGTCCTCGTCGTCGTTCCTTGTCGTCGTCCTCGTGGTCTTCCTCGTCGTCGTCCTCGTGGTCTTCCTCGTCGTCCTCGTCGCCCTTGTCGTCCTCGTCGTCCTCGTCGTCCTCGTCGTCCTCGTCGTCGTCCTCGTCGTCCTCGTCGTCCTTGTCGTCGTCCTCGTCGTCTTCCTCGTCGTCGCCCTCGTCGCCCTCGTCGTCCTCGTCGTCCTCGTCGTCCTCGTCGTCCTCGTCGTCCTCGTCGTCCTCGTCGTCCTCGTCATCGTCCTCGTCGTCTTCCTCGTCGTCGCCCTCGTCGCCCTCGTCGTCCTCGTCGTCCTCGTCGTCCTCGTCGCCCTCGTCGTCCTCGTCGTCGTTCCTCGTCCTCGTCGTCGTTCCTCGTCCTCGTCGTCGTTCCTCGTCCTTGTCGTCGTTCCTTGTCGTCATCCTCGTGGTCTTCCTCGTCGTCGCCCTCGTCGCCCTCGTCGTCCTCGTCGCCCTTGTCGTCCTCGTCGTCGTTCCTCGTCCTCGTCGTCGTTCCTCGTCCTCGTCGTCGTTCCTCGTCCTTGTCGTCGTTCCTTGTCGTCGTCCTCGTGGTCTTCCTCGTCGTCGCCCTCGTCGCCCTCGTCGTCCTCGTCGCCCTTGTCGTCCTCGTCGTCCTCGTCGTCGTCCTCGTCGTCCTCGTCGTCCTCGTCGTCGCCCTCGTCGCCCTCGTCGTCCTCGTCGTCGTAGTCGTCGTCCTCGTCGTCCTCGTCGTCGTCGTCGTCGTCTTCCTCGTCGTCGCCCTCGTCGCCCTCGTCGTCCTCGTCGTCGTCCTCGTCGTCGTAGTCGCCGTCCTCGTCGTCCTCGTCGTCGTCGTCGTCGTCTTCCTCGTCGTCGCCCTCGTCGCCCTCGTCGTCCTCGTCGTCGTTCCTCGTCGTCGTCGATCCTCGTCCTCGACGTCGTTCCTCGTCCTCGACGTCGTTCCTCGTCCTCGACGTCGTTCCTCGTCCTCGACGTCGTTCCTCGTCCTCGACGTCGTTCCTCGTCCTCGACGTCGTTCCTCGTCCTCGACGTCGTTCCTCGTCCTCGACGTCGTTCCTCGTCCTCGACGTCGTTCCTCGTCCTCGACGTCGTTCCTCGTCCTCGACGTCGTTCCTCGTCCTCGACGTCGTTCCTCGTCCTCGACGTCGTTCCTCGTCCTCGACGTCGTTCCTCGTCCTCGACGTCGTTCCTCGTCCTCGACGTCGTTCCTCGTCCTCGACGTCGTTCCTCGTCCTCGACGTCGTTCCTCGTCCTCGACGTCGTTCCTCGTCCTCGACGTCGTTCCTCGTCCTCGACGTCGTTCCTCGTCCTCGACGTCGTTCCTCGTCCTCGACGTCGTTCCTCGTCCTCGACGTCGTTCCTCGTCCTCGACGTCGTTCCTCGTCCTCGACGTCGTTCCTCGTCCTCGACGTCGTTCCTCGTCCTCGACGTCGTTCCTCGTCCTCGACGTCGTTCCTCGTCCTCGACGTCGTTCCTCGTCCTCGACGTCGTTCCTCGTCCTCGACGTCGTTCCTCGTCCTCGACGTCGTTCCTCGTCCTCGACGTCGTTCCTCGTCCTCGACGTCGTTCCTCGTCCTCGACGTCGTTCCTCGTCCTCGACGTCGTTCCTCGTCCTCGACGTCGTTCCTCGTCCTCGACGTCGTTCCTCGTCCTCGACGTCGTTCCTCGTCCTCGTCGTCGTCGTTCCTCGTCCTCGTCGTCGTTCCTCGTCCTCGTCGTCGTTCCTCGTCCTCGTCGTCGTTCCTCGTCCTCGTCGTCGTTCCTCGTCCTCGTCGTTCCTCGTCCTCGTCGTCTTCGTCATCCTCGTCGCCGTCCTCATCGTCCTCGTCGTCCTCGTCGTCCTCGTCGTCCTCGTCGTCCTCGTCGTCGTCGTCCTCGTCCTCGTCCTCGTCCTCGTCCTCGTCGACCTCCTCGTCGTCCTCCTCGTCGTCGTCGTCGTCCTCGTCGTCGTCGTCGTTGTCGACCCTCGTCCTCGTTCCCGTCCTCGTTCCCGTCCTCGTCACGTCCGCGACGTCGTTCTTCGTCGTCGCCGTCGATCCTCGTCCTCATCGTCCTCGTCGTCCTCGTCCTCGTCGTCTTCGTCGTCCTCGTCGTCGTCCTCATCGTCCTCGTCGTCCTCATCGTCCTCGTCGTCCTCATCGTCCTCGTTGCCCTCGTTGTCCTCGTCGTCGTCGTCGTCGTTCCTCGTGCTCGTCGTCGTTCCTTGTCGTCGTCCTCGTCGTCGTTCCTCGTCCTCGTCGTTGTTCCTTGTCGTCGTCCTCCTCGTCTTCCTCGTCGTCGCCCTCGTCGCCCTCGTCGTCCTCGTCGTCGTAGTCGTCGTCCTCGTCGTCCTCGTCGTCCTTGTCGTCGTCCTCGTCGTCTTCCTCGTCGTCGCCCTCGTCGTCCTCGTCGTCCTCGTCGCCCTCGTCGTCGTTCCTCGTCCTCGTCGTCGTTCCTTGTCGTCGTCCTCGTGGACTTCCTCGTCGTCGCCCTCGTCGCCCTCGTCGTCCTCGTCGCCCTTGTCGTCCTCGTCGTCCTCGTCGTCGTCCTCGTCGTCCTCGTCGCCCTCGTCGTCCTCGTCGTCGTTCCTCGTCCTCGTCGTCGTTCCTCGTCCTCGTCGTCGTTCCTCGTCCTCGTCGTCGTTCCTTGTCGTCGTCCTCGTGGTCTTCCTCGTCGTCGTCCTCGTGGTCTTCCTCGTCGTCCTCGTCGCCCTTGTCGTCCTCGTCGTCCTCGTCGTCCTCGTCGTCCTCGTCGTCGTCCTCGTCGTCCTCGTCGTCCTTGTCGTCGTCCTCCTCGTCGTCGCCCTCGTCGCCCTCGTCGTCCTCGTCGTCCTCGTCGTCCTCGTCGTCCTCGTCGTCCTCGTCGTCCTCGTCGTCCTCGTCGTCCTCGTCGTCCTCGTCGTCCTCGTCGTCCTCGTCGTCCTCGTCGTCCTCGTCGTCCTCGTCATCGTCCTCGTCGTCTTCCTCGTCGTCGCCCTCGTCGCCCTCGTCGTCCTCGTCGTCCTCGTCGTCCTCGTCGCCCTCGTCGTCCTCGTCGTCGTTCCTCGTCCTCGTCGTCGTTCCTCGTCCTCGTCGTCGTTCCTCGTCCTTGTCGTCGTTCCTTGTCGTCATCCTCGTGGTCTTCCTCGTCGTCGCCCTCGTCGCCCTCGTCGTCCTCGTCGCCCTTGTCGTCCTCGTCGTCGTTCCTCGTCCTCGTCGTCGTTCCTCGTCCTCGTCGTCGTTCCTCGTCCTTGTCGTCGTTCCTTGTCGTCGTCCTCGTGGTCTTCCTCGTCGTCGCCCTCGTCGCCCTCGTCGTCCTCGTCGCCCTTGTCGTCCTCGTCGTCCTCGTCGTCGTCCTCGTCGTCCTCGTCGTCCTCGTCGTCGCCCTCGTCGCCCTCGTCGTCCTCGTCGTCGTAGTCGTCGTCCTCGTCGTCCTCGTCGTCGTCGTCGTCGTCTTCCTCGTCGTCGCCCTCGTCGCCCTCGTCGTCCTCGTCGTCGTCCTCGTCGTCGTAGTCGTCGTCCTCGTCGTCCTCGTCGTCGTCGTCGTCGTCTTCCTCGTCGTCGCCCTCGTCGCCCTCGTCGTCCTCGTCGTCGTTCCTCGTCGTCGTCGATCCTCGTCCTCGACGTCGTTCCTCGTCCTCGACGTCGTTCCTCGTCCTCGACGTCGTTCCTCGTCCTCGACGTCGTTCCTCGTCCTCGACGTCGTTCCTCGTCCTCGACGTCGTTCCTCGTCCTCGACGTCGTTCCTCGTCCTCGACGTCGTTCCTCGTCCTCGACGTCGTTCCTCGTCCTCGACGTCGTTCCTCGTCCTCGACGTCGTTCCTCGTCCTCGACGTCGTTCCTCGTCCTCGACGTCGTTCCTCGTCCTCGACGTCGTTCCTCGTCCTCGACGTCGTTCCTCGTCCTCGACGTCGTTCCTCGTCCTCGACGTCGTTCCTCGTCCTCGACGTCGTTCCTCGTCCTCGACGTCGTTCCTCGTCCTCGACGTCGTTCCTCGTCCTCGACGTCGTTCCTCGTCCTCGACGTCGTTCCTCGTCCTCGACGTCGTTCCTCGTCCTCGACGTCGTTCCTCGTCCTCGACGTCGTTCCTCGTCCTCGACGTCGTTCCTCGTCCTCGACGTCGTTCCTCGTCCTCGACGTCGTTCCTCGTCCTCGACGTCGTTCCTCGTCCTCGTCGTCGTTCCTCGTCCTTGTCGTCGTCCTCGTGGTCTTCCTCGTCGTCGCCCTCGTCGCCCTCGTCGTCCTCGTCGCCCTTGTCGTCCTCGTCGTCTTCCTCGTCGTCGCCCTCGTCGCCCTCGTCGTCCTCGTCGTCCTCGTCGTCCTCGTCGCCCTCGTCGTCCTCGTCGTCGTTCCTCGTCCTCGTCGTCGTTCCTCGTCCTCGTCGTCGTTCCTCGTCCTTGTCGTCGTTCCTTGTCATCATCCTCGTGGTCTTCCTCGTCGTCGCCCTCGTCGCCCTCGTCGTCCTCGTCGCCCTTGTCGTCCTCGTCGTCGTTCCTCGTCCTCGTCGTCGTTCCTCGTCCTCGTCGTCGTTCCTCGTCCTTGTCGTCGTTCCTTGTCGTCGTCCTCGTGGTCTTCCTCGTCGTCGCCCTCGTCGTCCTCGTCGCCCTTGTCGTCCTCGTCGTCCTCGTCGTCGTCCTCGTCGTCCTCGTCGTCCTCGTCGTCGCCCTCGTCGCCCTCGTCGTCCTCGTCGTCGTAGTCGTCGTCCTCGTCGTCCTCGTCGTCGTCGTCGTCGTCTTCCTCGTCGTCGCCCTCGTCGCCCTCGTCGTCCTCGTCGTCCTCGTCGTCCTCGTCGTCCTCGTCGTCCTCGTCGTCCTCGTCGTCCTCGTCGTCGTCGTCGTCGTCTTCCTCGTCGTCGCCCTCGTCGCCCTCGTCGTCCTCGTCATCGTCCTCGTCGTCTTCCTCGTCGTCGCCCTCGTCGCCCTCGTCGTCCTCGTCGTCGTTCCTCGTCCTCGTCATCGTTCCTTTTCGTCGTCCTCGTCGTCTTCCTCGTCGACGCCCTCGTCGTCCTCGTCGACCTCGTCGTCCTCGTCGTCCTCGTCGCCCTCGTCGTCCTCGTCGTCCTCGTCGTCCTCGTCGTCCTCGTCATCGTCCTCGTCGTCTTCCTCGTCGTCGCCCTCGTCGCCCTCGTCGTCCTCGTCGTCGTCGATCCTCGTCCTCGACGTCGTTCCTCGTCCTCGACGTCGTTCCTCGTCCTCGACGTCGTTCCTCGTCCTCGACGTCGTTCCTCGTCCTCGACGTCGTTCCTCGTCCTCGACGTCGTTCCTCGTCCTCGACGTCGTTCCTCGTCCTCGACGTCGTTCCTCGTCCTCGACGTCGTTCCTCGTCCTCGACGTCGTTCCTCGTCCTCGACGTCGTTCCTCGTCCTCGACGTCGTTCCTCGTCCTCGACGTCGTTCCTCGTCCTCGACGTCGTTCCTCGTCCTCGACGTCGTTCCTCGTCCTCGACGTCGTTCCTCGTCCTCGACGTCGTTCCTCGTCCTCGACGTCGTTCCTCGTCCTCGACGTCGTTCCTCGTCCTCGACGTCGTTCCTCGTCCTCGACGTCGTTCCTCGTCCTCGACGTCGTTCCTCGTCCTCGACGTCGTTCCTCGTCCTCGACGTCGTTCCTCGTCCTCGACGTCGTTCCTCGTCCTCGACGTCGTTCCTCGTCCTCGACGTCGTTCCTCGTCCTCGTCGTCGTTCCTCGTCCTTGTCGTCGTCCTCGTGGTCTTCCTCGTCGTCGCCCTCGTCGCCCTCGTCGTCCTAGTCGCCCTTGTCGTCCTCGTCGTCCTCGTCGTCGTCCTCGTCGTCCTCGTCGTCCTCGTCGTTTTCCTCGTCGTCGTCCTCGTCGTCCTCGTCGTCTTCTTCGTCGTCGCCCTCGTTGCCCTCGTCGTCCTCGTCGTCCTCGTCGTCGTTCCTCGTCCTCGTCGTTGTTCCTTGTCGTCGTCCTCCTCGTCTTCCTCGTCGTCGCCCTCGTCGCCCTCGTCGTCCTCGTCGTCGTCCTCGTCGTCGTAGTCGTCGTCCTCGTCGTCCTCGTCGTCGTCGTCGTCGTCTTCCTCGTCGTCGCCCTCGTCGCCCTCGTCGTCCTCGTCATCGTCCTCGTCGTCTTCCTCGTCGTCGCCCTCGTCGCCCTCGTCGTCCTCGTCGCCGTTCCTCGTCCTCGTCGTCGTTCCTTGTCGCCGTCCTCGTCGTCTTCCTCGTCGTCGCCCTCGTCGTCCTCGTCGACCTCGTCGTCCTCGTCGTCCTCGTCGTCCTCGTCGTCCTCGTCGTCGTTCCTCGTTCTCGTCGTTGTTCCTTGTCGTCGTCCTCCTCGTCTTCCTCGTCGTCGCCCTCGTCGCCCTCGTCGCCCTCGTCGTCCTCGTCGTCGTCCTCGTCGTCGTAGTCGTCGTCCTCGTCGTCCTCGTCGTCGTCGTCGTCGTCTTCCTCGTCGTCGCCCTCGTCGCCCTCGTCGTCCTCGTCATCGTCCTCGTCGTCTTCCTCGTCGTCGCCCTCGTCGCCCTCGTCGTCCTCGTCATCGTCCTCGTCGTCCTCGTCGTCGTCCTCGTCGTCGTCCTCGTCGTCCTCGTCGTTCCTTGTCGTCGTCCTCGTCGTCTTCTTCGTCGTCGCCCTCGTTGCCCTCGTCGTCCTCGTCGTCCTCGTCGTCGTTCCTCGTCCTCGTCGTTGTTCCTTGTCGTCGTCCTCCTCGTCTTCCTCGTCGTCGCCCTCGTCGCCCTCGTCGTCCTCGTCGTCTTCCTCGTCGTCGCCCTCGTCGTCCTCGTCGACCTCGTCGTCGTCGTCCTCGTCGTCGTCCTTGTTCGTCGTCGTCGTTGTCGACCCTCGTCCTCGTTCCCGTCCTCGTTCCCGTCCTCGTCGACGTCCTCGTCACGTCCGCGACGTCGTTCTTCGTCGTCGCCGTCGATCCTCGTCCTCATCGTCCTCGTCGTCCTCGTCGTCGTCGTCTTCGTCGTCCTCGTCGTCGTCCTCATCGTCCTCGTTGCCCTCGTTGTCCTCGTCGTCGTCGTCGTCGTTCCTCGTGCTCGTCGTCGTTCCTTGTCGTCGTCCTCGTCGTCGTTCCTCGTCCTCGTCGTTGTTCCTTGTCGTCGTCCTCCTCGTCTTCCTCGTCGTCGCCCTCGTCGCCCTCGTCGTCCTCGTCGTCGTAGTCGTCGTCCTCGTCGTCCTCGTCGTCCTTGTCGTCGTCCTCGTCGTCTTCCTCGTCGTCGCCCTCGTCGTCCTCGTCGTCCTCGTCGCCCTCGTCGTCGTTCCTTGTCGTCGTCCTCGTGGTCTTCCTCGTCGTCGCCCTCGTCGCCCTCGTCGTACTCGTCGCCCTTGTCGTCCTCGTCGTCCTCGTCGTCGTCCTCGTCGTCCTCGTCGCCCTCGTCGTCCTCGTCGTCGTTCCTCGTCCTCGTCGTCGTTCCTCGTCCTCGTCGTCGTTCCTCGTCCTCGTCGTTGTTCCTCGTCCTCGTCGTCGTTCCTTGTCGTCGTCCTCGTGGTCTTCCTCGTCGTCGCCCTCGTCGCCCTCGTCGTCCTCGTCGCCCTTGTCGTCCTCGTCGTCCTCGTCGTCCTCGTCGTCGTCCTCGTCGTCCTTGTCGTCGTCCTCGTCGTCTTCCTCGTCGTCGCCCTCGTCGCCCTCGTCGTCCTCGTCGTCCTCGTCGTCCTCGTCGTCCTCGTCGTCCTCGTCATCGTCCTCGTCGTCTTCCTCGTCGTCGCCCTCGTCGTCCTCGTCGTCCTCGTCGTCCTCGTCGTCCTCGTCGTCCTCGTCGTCCTCGTCATCGTCCTCGTCGTCTTCCTCGTCGTCGCCCTCGTCGCCCTCGTCGTCCTCGTCCTCGTCGTCGTTCCTTGTCGTCGTCCTCGTGGTCTTCCTCGTCGTCGCCCTCGTCGCCCTCGTCGCCCTTGTCGTCCTCGTCGTCCTCGTCGTCGCCCTTGTCGTCCTCGTCGTCCTCGTCGTCGTCCTCGTCGTCCTCGTCGCCCTCGTCGTCCTCGTCGTCGTTCCTCGTCCTCGTCGTCGTTCCTCGTCCTCGTTGTCGTTCCTCGTCCTCGTCGTCGTTCCTTGTCGTCGTCCTCGTGGTCTTCCTCGTCGTCGCCCTCGTCGCCCTCGTCGTCCTCGTCGTCGTCCTCGTCGTCGTAGTCGTCGTCCTCGTCGTCCTCGTCGTCCTCGTCGTCGTCTTCCTCGTCGTCGCCCTCGTCGCCCTCGTCGTCCTCGTCATCGTCCTCGTCGTCTTCCTCGTCGTCGCCCTCGTCGCCCTCGTCGTCCTCGTCGCCGTTCCTCGTCCTCGTCGTCGTTCCTTGTCGCCGTCCTCGTCGTCTTCCTCGTCGTCGCCCTCGTCGTCCTCGTCGACCTCGTCGTCCTCGTCGTCCTCGTCGTCCTCGTCGTCCTCGTCGTCGTTCCTCGTTCTCGTCGTTGTTCCTTGTCGTCGTCCTCCTCGTCTTCCTCGTCGTCGCCCTCGTCGCCCTCGTCGCCCTCGTCGTCCTCGTCGTCGTCCTCGTCGTCGTAGTCGTCGTCCTCGTCGTCCTCGTCGTCGTCGTCGTCGTCTTCCTCGTCGTCGCCCTCGTCGCCCTCGTCGTCCTCGTCATCGTCCTCGTCGTCTTCCTCGTCGTCGCCCTCGTCGCCCTCGTCGTCCTCGTCATCGTCCTCGTCGTCCTCGTCGTCGTCCTCGTCGTCGTCCTCGTCGTCCTCGTCGTTCCTTGTCGTCGTCCTCGTCGTCTTCTTCGTCGTCGCCCTCGTTGCCCTCGTCGTCCTCGTCGTCCTCGTCGTCGTTCCTCGTCCTCGTCGTTGTTCCTTGTCGTCGTCCTCCTCGTCTTCCTCGTCGTCGCCCTCGTCGCCCTCGTCGTCCTCGTCGTCTTCCTCGTCGTCGCCCTCGTCGCCCTCGTCGACCTCGTCGTCGTCGTCCTCGTCGTCGTCCTTGTTCGTCGTCGTCGTTGTCGACCCTCGTCCTCGTTCCCGTCCTCGTTCCCGTCCTCGTCGACGTCCTCGTCACGTCCGCGAAGTCGTTCTTCGTCGTCGCCGTCGATCCTCGTCCTCATCGTCCTCGTCGTCCTCGTCGTCGTCGTCTTCGTCGTCCTCGTCGTCGTCCTCATCGTCCTCGTTGCCCTCGTTGTCCTCGTCGTCGTCGTCGTCGTTCCTCGTGCTCGTCGTCGTTCCTTGTCGTCGTCCTCGTCGTCGTTCCTCGTCCTCGTCGTTGTTCCTTGTCGTCGTCCTCCTCGTCTTCCTCGTCGTCGCCCTCGTCGCCCTCGTCGTCCTCGTCGTCGTAGTCGTCGTCCTCGTCGTCCTCGTCGTCCTTGTCGTCGTCCTCGTCGTCTTCCTCGTCGTCGCCCTCGTCGTCCTCGTCGTCCTCGTCGCCCTCGTCGTCGTTCCTTGTCGTCGTCCTCGTGGTCTTCCTCGTCGTCGCCCTCGTCGCCCTCGTCGTACTCGTCGCCCTTGTCGTCCTCGTCGTCCTCGTCGTCGTCCTCGTCGTCCTCGTCGCCCTCGTCGTCCTCGTCGTCGTTCCTCGTCCTCGTCGTCGTTCCTCGTCCTCGTCGTCGTTCCTCGTCCTCGTCGTTGTTCCTCGTCCTCGTCGTCGTTCCTTGTCGTCGTCCTCGTGTTCTTCCTCGTCGTCGCCCTCGTCGCCCTCGTCGTCCTCGTCGCCCTTGTCGTCCTCGTCGTCCTCGTCGTCCTCGTTGTCGTCCTCGTCGTCCTTGTCGTCGTCCTCGTCGTCTTCCTCGTCGTCGCCCTCGTCGCCCTCGTCGTCCTCGTCGTCCTCGTCGTCCTCGTCGTCCTCGTCGTCCTCGTCATCGTCCTCGTCGTCTTCCTCGTCGTCACCCTCGTCGTCCTCGTCGTCCTCGTCGTCCTCGTCGTCCTCGTCGTCCTCGTCGTCCTCGTCATCGTCCTCGTCGTCTTCCTCGTCGTCGCCCTCGTCGCCCTCGTCGTCCTCGTCCTCGTCGTCGTTCCTTGTCGTCGTCCTCGTGGTCTTCCTCGTCGTCGCCCTCGTCGCCCTCGTCGCCCTTGTCGTCCTCGTCGTCCTCGTCGTCGCCCTCGTCGTCCTCGTCGCCCTTGTCGTCCTCGTCGTCCTCGTCGTCGTCCTCGTCGTCCTCGTCGCCCTCGTCGTCCTCGTCGTCGTTCCTCGTCCTCGTCGTCGTTCCTCGTCCTCGTTGTCGTTCCTCGTCCTCGTCGTCGTTCCTTGTCGTCGTCCTCGTGGTCTTCCTCGTCGTCGCCCTCGTCGCCCTCGTCGTCCTCGTCGCCCTTGTCGTCCTCGTCGTCCTCGTCGTCCTCGTCGTCGTCCTCGTCGTCCTTGTCGTCGTCCTCGTCGTCTTCCTCGTCGTCGCCCTCGTCGTCCTCGTCGTCCTCGTCGTCCTCGTCGTCCTCGTCGTCCTCGTCGTCCTCGTCATCGTCCTCGTCGTCTTCCTCGTCGTCGCCCTCGTCGTCCTCGTCGTCCTCGTCGTCCTCGTCGTCCTCGTCGTCCTTGTCGTCGTCCTCGTCGTCGCCCTCGTCGCCCTCGTCGCCCTTGTCGTCCTCGTCGTCCTCGTCGTCGCCCTCGTCGTCCTCGTCGCCCTTGTCGTCCTCGTCGTCCTCGTCGTCGTCCTCGTCGTCCTCGACGTCGTCCTCGTCGTCCTCGACGTCGTCCTCGTCGTCCTCGACGTCGTCCTCGTCGTCCTCGACGTCGTCCTCGTCGTCCTCGACGTCGTCCTCGTCGTCCTCGACGTCGTCCTCGTCGTCCTCGACGTCGTCCTCGTCGTCCTCGACGTCGTCCTCGTCGTCCTCGACGTCGTCCTCGTCGTCCTCGACGTCGTCCTCGTCGTCCTCGACGTCGTCCTCGTCGTCCTCGACGTCGTCCTCGTCGTCCTCGACGTCGTCCTCGTCGTCCTCGACGTCGTCCTCGTCGTCCTCGACGTCGTCCTCGTCGTCCTCGACGTCGTCCTCGTCGTCCTCGACGTCGTCCTCGTCGTCCTCGACGTCGTCCTCGTCGTCCTCGACGTCGTCCTCGTCGTCCTCGACGTCGTCCTCGTCGTCCTCGACGTCGTCCTCGTCGTCCTCGACGTCGTCCTCGTCGTCCTCGACGTCGTCCTCGTCGTCCTCGACGTCGTCCTCGTCGTCCTCGACGTCGTCCTCGTCGTCCTCGACGTCGTCCTCCTCGTCCTCGACGTCGTTCCTCGTCCTCGTCGTCGTTCCTCGTCCTTGTCGTCGTCCTCGTGGTCTTCCTCGTCGTCGCCCTCGTCGCCCTCGTCGTCCTCGTCGCCCTTGTCGTCCTCGTCGTCCTCGTCGTCGTCCTCGTCGTCCTCGTCGTCCTCGTCGTTTTCCTCGTCGTCCTCCTCGTCGTCCTCGTCGTTCCTTGTCGTCGTCCTCGTCGTCTTCTTCGTCGTCGCCCTCGTTGCCCTCGTCGTCCTCGTCGTCCTCGTCGTCGTTCCTCGTCCTCGTCGTTGTTCCTTGTCGTCGTCCTCCTCGTCTTCCTCGTCGTCGCCCTCGTCGCCCTCGTCGTCCTCGTCGTCGTCCTCGTCGTCGTAGTCGTCGTCCTCGTCGTCCTCGTCGTCGTCGTCGTCGTCTTCCTCGTCGTCGCCCTCGTCGCCCTCGTCGTCCTCGTCATCGTCCTCGTCGTCTTCCTCGTCGTCGCCCTCGTCGCCCTCGTCGTCCTCGTCGCCGTTCCTCGTCCTCGTCGTCGTTCCTTGTCGCCGTCCTCGTCGTCTTCCTCGTCGTCGCCCTCGTCGTCCTCGTCGACCTCGTCGTCCTCGTCGTCCTCGTCGTCCTCGTCGTCCTCGTCGTCGTTCCTCGTTCTCGTCGTTGTTCCTTGTCGTCGTCCTCCTCGTCTTCCTCGTCGTCGCCCTCGTCGCCCTAGTCGCCCTCGTCGTCCTCGTCGTCGTCCTCGTCGTCGTAGTCGTCGTCCTCGTCGTCCTCGTCGTCGTCGTCGTCGTCTTCCTCGTCGTCGCCCTCGTCGCCCTCGTCGTCCTCGTCATCGTCCTCGTCGTCTTCCTCGTCGTCGCCCTCGTCGCCCTCGTCGTCCTCGTCATCGTCCTCGTCGTCCTCGTCGTCGTCCTCGTCGTCGTCCTCGTCGTCCTCGTCGTTCCTTGTCGTCGTCCTCGTCGTCTTCTTCGTCGTCGCCCTCGTTGCCCTCGTCGTCCTCGTCGTCCTCGTCGTCGTTCCTCGTCCTCGTCGTTGTTCCTTGTCGTCGTCCTCCTCGTCTTCCTCGTCGTCGCCCTCGTCGCCCTCGTCGTCCTCGTCGTCTTCCTCGTCGTCGCCCTCGTCGTCCTCGTCGACCTCGTCGTCGTCGTCCTCGTCGTCGTCCTTGTTCGTCGTCGTCGTTGTCGACCCTCGTCCTCGTTCCCGTCCTCGTTCCCGTTCTCGTCGAAGTCCTCGTCACGTCCGCGACGTCGTTCTTCGTCGTCGCCGTCGATCCTCGTCCTCATCGTCCTCGTCGTCCTCGTCGTCGTCGTCTTCGTCGTCCTCGTCGTCGTCCTCATCGTCCTCGTTGCCCTCGTTGTCCTCGTCGTCGTCGTCGTCGTTCCTCGTGCTCGTCGTCGTTCCTTGTCGTCGTCCTCGTCGTCGTTCCTCGTCCTCGTCGTTGTTCCTTGTCGTCGTCCTCCTCGTCTTCCTCGTCGTCGCCCTCGTCGCCCTCGTCGTCCTCGTCGTCGTAGTCGTCGTCCTCGTCGTCCTCGTCGTCCTTGTCGTCGTCCTCGTCGTCTTCCTCGTCGTCGCCCTCGTCGTCCTCGTCGTCCTCGTCGCCCTCGTCGTCGTTCCTTGTCGTCGTCCTCGTGGTCTTCCTCGTCGTCGCCCTCGTCGCCCTCGTCGTACTCGTCGCCCTTGTCGTCCTCGTCGTCCTCGTCGTCGTCCTCGTCGTCCTCGTCGCCCTCGTCGTCCTCGTCGTCGTTCCTCGTCCTCGTCGTCGTTCCTCGTCCTCGTCGTTGTTCCTCGTCCTCGTCGTCGTTCCTTGTCGTCGTCCTCGTGGTCTTCCTCGTCGTCGCCCTCGTCGCCCTCGTCGTCCTCGTCGCCCTTGTCGTCCTCGTCGTCCTCGTCGTCCTCGTTGTCGTCCTCGTCGTCCTTGTCGTCGTCCTCGTCGTCTTCCTCGTCGTCGCCCTCGTCGCCCTCGTCGTCCTCGTCGTCCTCGTCGTCCTCGTCGTCCTCGTCGTCCTCGTCATCGTCCTCGTCGTCTTCCTCGTCGTCGCCCTCGTCGTCCTCGTCGTCCTCGTCGTCCTCGTCGTCCTCGTCGTCCTCGTCGTCCTCGTCATCGTCCTCGTCGTCTTCCTCGTCGTCGCCCTCGTCGCCCTCGTCGTCCTCGTCCTCGTCGTCGTTCCTTGTCGTCGTCCTCGTGGTCTTCCTCGTCGTCGCCCTCGTCGCCCTCGTCGCCCTTGTCGTTCTCGTCGTCCTCGTCGTCGCCCTTGTCGTCCTCGTCGTCCTCGTCGACCTCGTCGTCCTCGTCGTCCTCGTCGTCCTCGTCGTCCTCGTCGTCGTTCCTCGTTCTCGTCGTTGTTCCTTGTCGTCGTCCTCCTCGTCTTCCTCGTCGTCGCCCTCGTCGCCCTAGTCGCCCTCGTCGTCCTCGTCGTCGTCCTCGTCGTCGTAGTCGTCGTCCTCGTCGTCCTCGTCGTCGTCGTCGTCGTCTTCCTCGTCGTCGCCCTCGTCGCCCTCGTCGTCCTCGTCATCGTCCTCGTCGTCTTCCTCGTCGTCGCCCTCGTCGCCCTCGTCGTCCTCGTCATCGTCCTCGTCGTCCTCGTCGTCGTCCTCGTCGTCGTCCTCGTCGTCCTCGTCGTTCCTTGTCGTCGTCCTCGTCGTCTTCTTCGTCGTCGCCCTCGTTGCCCTCGTCGTCCTCGTCGTCCTCGTCGTCGTTCCTCGTCCTCGTCGTTGTTCCTTGTCGTCGTCCTCCTCGTCTTCCTCGTCGTCGCCCTCGTCGCCCTCGTCGTCCTCGTCGTCTTCCTCGTCGTCGCCCTCGTCGTCCTCGTCGACCTCGTTGTCGTCGTCCTCGTCGTCGTCCTTGTTCGTCGTCGTCGTTGTCGACCCTCGTCCTCGTTCCCGTCCTCGTTCCCGTTCTCGTCGACGTCCTCGTCACGTCCGCGACGTCGTTCTTCGTCGTCGCCGTCGATCCTCGTCCTCATCGTCCTCGTCGTCCTCGTCGTCGTCGTCTTCGTCGTCCTCGTCGTCGTCCTCATCGTCCTCGTTGCCCTCGTTGTCCTCGTCGTCGTCGTCGTCGTTCCTCGTGCTCGTCGTCGTTCCTTGTCGTCGTCCTCGTCGTCGTTCCTCGTCCTCGTCGTTGTTCCTTGTCGTCGTCCTCCTCGTCTTCCTCGTCGTCGCCCTCGTCGCCCTCGTCGTCCTCGTCGTCGTAGTCGTCGTCCTCGTCGTCCTCGTCGTCCTTGTCGTCGTCCTCGTCGTCTTCCTCGTCGTCGCCCTCGTCGTCCTCGTCGTCCTCGTCGCCCTCGTCGTCGTTCCTTGTCGTCGTCCTCGTGGTCTTCCTCGTCGTCGCCCTCGTCGCCCTCGTCGTACTCGTCGCCCTTGTCGTCCTCGTCGTCCTCGTCGTCGTCCTCGTCGTCCTCGTCGCCCTCGTCGTCCTCGTCGTCGTTCCTCGTCCTCGTCGTCGTTCCTCGTCCTCGTCGTTGTTCATCGTCCTCGTCGTCGTTCCTTGTCGTCGTCCTCGTGGTCTTCCTCGTCGTCGCCCTCGTCGCCCTCGTCGTCCTCGTCGCCCTTGTCGTCCTCGTCGTCCTCGTCGTCCTCGTTGTCGTCCTCGTCGTCCTTGTCGTCGTCCTCGTCGTCTTCCTCGTCGTCGCCCTCGTCGCCCTCGTCGTCCTCGTCGTCCTCGTCGTCCTCGTCGTCCTCGTCGTCCTCGTCATCGTCCTCGTCGTCTTCCTCGTCGTCGCCCTCGTCGTCCTCGTCGTCCTCGTCGTCCTCGTCGTCCTCGTCGTCCTCGTCGTCCTCGTCATCGTCCTCGTCGTCTTCCTCGTCGTCGCCCTCGTCGCCCTCGTCGTCCTCGTCCTCGTCGTCGTTCCTTGTCGTCGTCCTCGTGGTCTTCCTCGTCGTCGCCCTCGTCGCCCTCGTCGCCCTTGTCGTCCTCGTCGTCCTCGTCGTCGCCCTTGTCGTCCTCGTCGTCCTCGTCGTCGTCCTCGTCGTCCTCGTCGCCCTCGTCGTCCTCGTCGTCGTCCTCGTCGTCGTAGTCGTCGTCCTCGTCGTCCTCGTCGTCCTCGTCGTCGTCTTCCTCGTCGTCGCCCTCGTCGCCCTCGTCGTCCTCGTCATCGTCCTCGTCGTCTTCCTCGTCGTCGCCCTCGTCGCCCTCGTCGTCCTCGTCGCCGTTCCTCGTCCTCGTCGTCGTTCCTTGTCGCCGTCCTCGTCGTCGTTCCTCGTTCTCGTCGTTGTTCCTTGTCGTCGTCCTCCTCGTCTTCCTCGTCGTCGCCCTCGTCGCCCTCGTCGCCCTCGTCGTCCTCGTCGTCGTCCTCGTCGTCGTAGTCGTCGTCCTCGTCGTCCTCGTCGTCGTCGTCGTCGTCTTCCTCGTCGTCGCCCTCGTCGCCCTCGTCGTCCTCGTCATCGTCCTCGTCGTCTTCCTCGTCGTCGCCCTCGTCGCCCTCGTCGTCCTCGTCATCGTCCTCGTCGTCCTCGTCGTCGTCCTCGTCGTCGTCCTCGTCGTCCTCGTCGTTCCTTGTCGTCGTCCTCGTCGTCTTCTTCGTCGTCGCCCTCGTTGCCCTCGTCGTCCTCGTCGTCCTCGTCGTCGTTCCTCGTCCTCGTCGTTGTTCCTTGTCGTCGTCCTCCTCGTCTTCCTCGTCGTCGCCCTCGTCGCCCTCGTCGTCCTCGTCGTCTTCCTCGTCGTCGCCCTCGTCGTCCTCGTCGACCTCGTCGTCGTCGTCCTCGTCGTCGTCCTTGTTCGTCGTCGTCGTTGTCGACCCTCGTCCTCGTTCCCGTCCTCGTTCCCGTTCTCGTCGACGTCCTCGTCACGTCCGCGACGTCGTTCTTCGTCGTCGCCGTCGATCCTCGTCCTCATCGTCCTCGTCGTCCTCGTCGTCGTCGTCTTCGTCGTCCTCGTCGTCGTCCTCATCGTCCTCGTTGCCCTCGTTGTCCTCGTCGTCGTCGTCGTCGTTCCTCGTGCTCGTCGTCGTTCCTTGTCGTCGTCCTCGTCGTCGTTCCTCGTCCTCGTCGTTGTTCCTTGTCGTCGTCCTCCTCGTCTTCCTCGTCGTCGCCCTCGTCGCCCTCGTCGTCCTCGTTGTCGTAGTCGTCGTCCTCGTCGTCCTCGTCGTCCTTGTCGTCGTCCTCGTCGTCTTCCTCGTCGTCGCCCTCGTCGTCCTCGTCGTCCTCGTCGCCCTCGTCGTCGTTCCTTGTCGTCGTCCTCGTGGTCTTCCTCGTCGTCGCCCTCGTCGCCCTCGTCGTACTCGTCGCCCTTGTCGTCCTCGTCGTCCTCGTCGTCGTCCTCGTCGTCCTCGTCGCCCTCGTCGTCCTCGTCGTCGTTCCTCGTCCTCGTCGTCGTTCCTCGTCCTCGTCGTTGTTCCTCGTCCTCGTCGTCGTTCCTTGTCGTCGTCCTCGTGGTCTTCCTCGTCGTCGCCCTCGTCGCCCTCGTCGTCCTCGTCGCCCTTGTCGTCCTCGTCGTCCTCGTCGTCCTCGTTGTCGTCCTCGTCGTCCTTGTCGTCGTCCTCGTCGTCTTCCTCGTCGTCGCCCTCGTCGCCCTCGTCGTCCTCGTCGTCCTCGTCGTCCTCGTCGTCCTCGTCGTCCTCGTCATCGTCCTCGTCGTCTTCCTCGTCGTCGCCCTCGTCGCCCTCGTCGTCCTCGTCCTCGTCGTCGTTCCTTGTCGTCGTCCTCGTGGTCTTCCTCGTCGTCGCCCTCGTCGCCCTCGTCGCCCTTGTCGTCCTCGTCGTCCTCGTCGTCGCCCTTGTCGTCCTCGTCGTCCTCGTCGTCGTCCTCGTCGTCCTCGTCGCCCTCGTCGTCCTCGTCGTCGTCCTCGTCGTCGTAGTCGTCGTCCTCGTCGTCCTCGTCGTCCTCGTCGTCGTCTTCCTCGTCGTCGCCCTCGTCGCCCTCGTCGTCCTCGTCGCCGTTCCTCGTCCTCGTCGTCGTTCCTTGTCGCCGTCCTCGTCCTCGTCGTCGTTCCTTGTCGTCGTCCTCGTGGTCTTCCTCGTCGTCGCCCTCGTCGCCCTCGTCGTCCTCGTCGCCCTTGTCGTCCTCGTCGTCCTCGTCGTCCTCGTTGTCGTCCTCGTCGTCCTTGTCGTCGTCCTCGTCGTCTTCCTCGTCGTCGCCCTCGTCGCCCTCGTCGTCCTCGTCGCCCTCGTCGTCCTCGTCGTCCTCGTCGTCCTCGTCATCGTCCTCGTCGTCTTCCTCGTCGTCGTTCCTCGTCCTCGTCGTGGTTCCTCGTCCTCGTCGTCGTTCCTCGTCCTCGTCGTCGTCCTTGTCGTCGTTCCTCGTCCTCGTCGTCGTTCCTCGTCCTCGTCGTCGTTCCTTGTCGTCGTCCTCGTGGTCTTCCTCGTCGTCGCCCTCGTCGCCCTCGTCGTCCTCGTCGCCCTTGTCGTCCTCGTCGTCCTCGTCGTCGTCCTCGTCGTCCTCGTCGTCCTCGTCGTCGTCCTCGTCGTCGTCCTCGTCGTCCTCGTCGTTCCTTGTCGTCGTCCTCGTCGTCTTCTTCGTCGTCGCCCTCGTTGCCCTCGTCGTCCTCGTCGTCCTCGTCGTCGTTCCTCGTCCTCGTCGTTGTTCCTTGTCGTCGTCCTCCTCGTCTTCCTCGTCGTCGCCCTCGTCGCCCTCGTCGTCCTCGTCGTCGTCCTCGTCGTCGTAGTCGTCGTCCTCGTCGTCCTCGTCGTCGTCGTCGTCGTCTTCCTCGTCGTCGCCCTCGTCGCCCTCGTCGTCCTCGTCGTCCTCGTCATCGTCCTCGTCGTCTTCCTCGTCGTCGCCCTCGTCGCCCTCGTCGTCCTCGTCGCCGTTCCTCGTCCTCGTCGTCGTTCCTTGTCGCCGTCCTCGTCGTCTTCCTCGTCGTCGCCCTCGTCGTCCTCGTCGACCTCGTCGTCCTCGTCGTCCTCGTCGTCCTCGTCGTCGTTCCTCGTTCTCGTCGTTGTTCCTTGTCGTCGTCCTCCTCGTCTTCCTCGTCGTCGCCCTCGTCGCCCTCGTCGCCCTCGTCGTCCTCGTCGTCGTCCTCGTCGTCGTAGTCGTCGTCCTCGTCGTCCTCGTCGTCGTCGTCGTCGTCTTCCTCGTCGTCGCCCTCGTCGCCCTCGTCGTCCTCGTCATCGTCCTCGTCGTCTTCCTCGTCGTCGCCCTCGTCGCCCTCGTCGTCCTCGTCATCGTCCTCGTCGTCCTCGTCGTCGTCCTCGTCGTCGTCCTCGTCGTCCTCGTCGTTCCTTGTCGTCGTCCTCGTCGTCTTCTTCGTCGTCGCCCTCGTTGCCCTCGTCGTCCTCGTCGTCCTCGTCGTCGTTCCTCGTCCTCGTCGTTGTTCCTTGTCGTCGTCCTCCTCGTCTTCCTCGTCGTCGCCCTCGTCGCCCTCGTCGTCCTCGTCGTCTTCCTCGTCGTCGCCCTCGTCGTCCTCGTCGACCTCGTCGTCGTCGTCCTCGTCGTCGTCCTTGTTCGTCGTCGTCGTTGTCGACCCTCGTCCTCGTTCCCGTCCTCGTTCCCGTTCTCGTCGACGTCCTCGTCACGTCCGCGACGTCGTTCTTCGTCGTCGCCGTCGATCCTCGTCCTCATCGTCCTCGTCGTCCTCGTCGTCGTCGTCTTCGTCGTCCTCGTCGTCGTCCTCATCGTCCTCGTTGCCCTCGTTGTCCTCGTCGTCGTCGTCGTCGTTCCTCGTGCTCGTCGTCGTTCCTTGTCGTCGTCCTCGTCGTCGTTCCTCGTCCTCGTCGTTGTTCCTTGTCGTCGTCCTCCTCGTCTTCCTCGTCGTCGCCCTCGTCGCCCTCGTCGTCCTCGTCGTCGTAGTCGTCGTCCTCGTCGTCCTCGTCGTCCTTGTCGTCGTCCTCGTCGTCTTCCTCGTCGTCGCCCTCGTCGTCCTCGTCGTCCTCGTCGCCCTCGTCGTCGTTCCTTGTCGTCGTCCTCGTGGTCTTCCTCGTCGTCGCCCTCGTCGCCCTCGTCGTACTCGTCGCCCTTGTCGTCCTCGTCGTCCTCGTCGTCGTCCTCGTCGTCCTCGTCGCCCTCGTCGTCCTCGTCGTCGTTCCTCGTCCTCGTCGTCGTTCCTCGTCCTCGTCGTTGTTCCTCGTCCTCGTCGTCGTTCCTTGTCGTCGTCCTCGTGGTCTTCCTCGTCGTCGCCCTCGTCGCCCTCGTCGTCCTCGTCGCCCTTGTCGTCCTCGTCGTCCTCGTCGTCCTCGTTGTCGTCCTCGTCGTCCTTGTCGTCGTCCTCGTCGTCTTCCTCGTCGTCGCCCTCGTCGCCCTCGTCGTCCTCGTCGTCCTCGTCGTCCTCGTCGTCCTCGTCGTCCTCGTCATCGTCCTCGTCGTCTTCCTCGTCGTCGCCCTCGTCGCCCTCGTCGTCCTCGTCCTCGTCGTCGTTCCTTGTCGTCGTCCTCGTGGTCTTCCTCGTCGTCGCCCTCGTCGCCCTCGTCGCCCTTGTCGTCCTCGTCGTCCTCGTCGTCGCCCTTGTCGTCCTCGTCGTCCTCGTCGTCGTCCTCGTCGTCCTCGTCGCCCTCGTCGTCCTCGTCGTCGTCCTCGTCGTCGTAGTCGTCGTCCTCGTCGTCCTCGTCGTCCTCGTCGTCGTCTTCCTCGTCGTCGCCCTCGTCGCCCTCGTCGTCCTCGTCATCGTCCTCGTCGTCTTCCTCGTCGTCGCCCTCGTCGCCCTCGTCGTCCTCGTCGCCGTTCCTCGTCCTCGTCGTCGTTCCTTGTCGCCGTCCTCGTCGTCGTTCCTCGTTCTCGTCGTTGTTCCTTGTCGTCGTCCTCCTCGTCTTCCTCGTCGTCGCCCTCGTCGCCCTCGTCGCCCTCGTCGTCCTCGTCGTCGTCCTCGTCGTCGTAGTCGTCGTCCTCGTCGTCCTCGTCGTCGTCGTCGTCGTCTTCCTCGTCGTCGCCCTCGTCGCCCTCGTCGTCCTCGTCATCGTCCTCGTCGTCTTCCTCGTCGTCGCCCTCGTCGCCCTCGTCGTCCTCGTCATCGTCCTCGTCGTCCTCGTCGTCGTCCTCGTCGTCGTCCTCGTCGTCCTCGTCGTTCCTTGTCGTCGTCCTCGTCGTCTTCTTCGTCGTCGCCCTCGTTGCCCTCGTCGTCCTCGTCGTCCTCGTCGTCGTTCCTCGTCCTCGTCGTTGTTCCTTGTCGTCGTCCTCCTCGTCTTCCTCGTCGTCGCCCTCGTCGCCCTCGTCGTCCTCGTCGTCTTCCTCGTCGTCGCCCTCGTCGTCCTCGTCGACCTCGTCGTCGTCGTCCTCGTCGTCGTCCTTGTTCGTCGTCGTCGTTGTCGACCCTCGTCCTCGTTCCCGTCCTCGTTCCCGTCCTCGTCGACGTCCTCGTCACGTCCGCGACATCGTTCTTCGTCGTCGCCGTCGATCCTCGTCCTCATCGTCCTCGTCGTCCTCGTCGTCGTCGTCTTCGTCGTCCTCGTCGTCGTCCTCATCGTCCTCGTTGCCCTCGTTGTCCTCGTCGTCGTCGTCGTCGTTCCTCGTGCTCGTCGTCGTTCCTTGTCGTCGTCCTCGTCGTCGTTCCTCGTCCTCGTCGTTGTTCCTTGTCGTCGTCCTCCTCGTCTTCCTCGTCGTCGCCCTCGTCGCCCTCGTCGTCCTCGTCGTCGTAGTCGTCGTCCTCGTCGTCCTCGTCGTCCTTGTCGTCGTCCTCGTCGTCTTCCTCGTCGTCGCCCTCGTCGTCCTCGTCGTCCTCGTCGCCCTCGTCGTCGTTCCTTGTCGTCGTCCTCGTGGTCTTCCTCGTCGTCGCCCTCGTCGCCCTCGTCGTACTCGTCGCCCTTGTCGTCCTCGTCGTCCTCGTCGTCGTCCTCGTCGTCCTCGTCGCCCTCGTCGTCCTCGTCGTCGTTCCTCGTCCTCGTCGTCGTTCCTCGTCCTCGTCGTCGTTCCTCGTCCTCGTCGTTGTTCCTCGTCCTCGTCGTCGTTCCTTGTCGTCGTCCTCGTGGTCTTCCTCGTCGTCGCCCTCGTCGCCCTCGTCGTCCTCGTCGCCCTTGTCGTCCTCGTCGTCCTCGTCGTCCTCGTCGTCGTCCTCGTCGTCCTTGTCGTCGTCCTCGTCGTCTTCCTCGTCGTCGCCCTCGTCGCCCTCGTCGTCCTCGTCGTCCTCGTCGTCCTCGTCGTCCTCGTCGTCCTCGTCATCGTCCTCGTCGTCCTCGTCATCGTCCTCGTCGTCTTCCTCGTCGTCGCCCTCGTCGTCCTCGTCGTCCTCGTCGTCCTCGTCGTCCTCGTCGTCCTCGTCGTCCTCGTCGTCCTCGTCATCGTCCTCGTCGTCTTCCTCGTCGTCGCCCTCGTCGCCCTCATCGTCCTCGTCCTCGTCGTCGTTCCTTGTCGTCGTCCTCGTGGTCTTCCTCGTCGTCGCCCTCGTCGCCCTCGTCGCCCTTGTCGTCCTCGTCGTCCTCGTCGTCGCCCTCGTCGTCCTCGTCGCCCTTGTCGTCCTCGTCGTCCTCGTCGTCGTCCTCGTCGTCCTCGTCGCCCTCGTCGTCCTCGTCGTCGTTCCTCGTCCTCGTCGTCGTTCCTCGTCCTCGTTGTCGTTCCTCGTCCTCGTCGTCGTTCCTTGTCGTCGTCCTCGTGGTCTTCCTCGTCGTCGCCCTCGTCGCCCTCGTCGTCCTCGTCGCCCTTGTCGTCCTCGTCGTCCTCGTCGTCCTCGTCGTCGTCCTCGTCGTCCTTGTCGTCGTCCTCGTCGTCTTCCTCGTCGTCGCCCTCGTCGCCCTCGTCGTCCTCGTCGTCCTCGTCGTCCTCGTCGTCCTCGTCGTCCTCGTCATCGTCCTCGTCGTCTTCCTCGTCGTCGCCCTCGTCGTCCTCGTCGTCCTCGTCGTCCTCGTCGTCCTCCTCGTCCTTGTCGTCGTCCTCGTCGTCTTCCTCGTCGCCCTCGTCGTCCTCGTCGTTCCTCGTCCTCGACGTCGTTCCTCGTCCTCGACGTCGTTCCTCGTCCTCGACGTCGTTCCTCGTCCTCGACGTCGTTCCTCGTCCTCGACGTCGTTCCTCGTCCTCGACGTCGTTCCTCGTCCTCGACGTCGTTCCTCGTCCTCGACGTCGTTCCTCGTCCTCGACCGACGTCGTTCCTCGTCCTCGACGTCGTTCCTCGTCCTCGACGTCGTTCCTCGTCCTCGACGTCGTTCCTCGTCCTCGACGTCGTTCCTCGTCCTCGACGTCGTTCCTCGTCCTCGACGTCGTTCCTCGTCCTCGACGTCGTTCCTCGTCCTCGACGTCGTTCCTCGTCCACGACGTCGTTCCTCGTCCTCGACGTCGTTCCTCGTCCTCGACGTCGTTCCTCGTCCTCGACGTCGTTCCTCGTCCTCGACGTCGTTCCTCGTCCTCGACGTCGTTCCTCGTCCTCGACGTCGTTCCTCGTCCTCGACGTCGTTCCTCGTCCTCGACGTCGTTCCTCGTCCTCGTCGTCGTTCCTCGTCCTCGTCGTGGTTCCTCGTCCTCGTCGTCGTTCCTCGTCCTCGTCGTCGTCCTTGTCGTCGTTCCTCGTCCTCGTCGTCGTTCCTCGTCCTCGTCGTCGTTCCTTGTCGTCGTCCTCGTGGTCTTCCTCGTCGTCGCCCTCGTCGCCCTCGTCGTCCTCGTCGCCCTTGTCGTCCTCGTCGTCCTCGTCGTCGTCCTCGTCGTCCTCGTCGTCCTCGTCGTCGTCCTCGTCGTCGTCCTCGTCGTCCTCGTCGTTCCTTGTCGTCGTCCTCGTCGTCTTCTTCGTCGTCGCCCTCGTTGCCCTCGTCGTCCTCGTCGTCCTCGTCGTCGTTCCTCGTCCTCGTCGTTGTTCCTTGTCTCGTCGTCGCCCTCGTCGCCCTCGTCGTCCTCGTCGTCGTCCTCGTCGTCGTAGTCGTCGTCCTCGTCGTCCTCGTCGTCGTCGTCGTCGTCTTCCTCGTCGTCGCCCTCGTCGCCCTCGTCGTCCTCGTCATCGTCCTCGTCGTCTTCCTCGTCGTCGCCCTCGTCGCCCTCGTCGTCCTCGTCGCCGTTCCTCGTCCTCGTCGTCGTTCCTTGTCGCCGTCCTCGTCGTCTTCCTCGTCGTCGCCCTCGTCGTCCTCGTCGACCTCGTCGTCCTCGTCGTCCTCGTCGTCCTCGTCGTCGTTCCTCGTTCTCGTCGTTGTTCCTTGTCGTCGTCCTCCTCGTCTTCCTCGTCGTCGCCCTCGTCGCCCTCGTCGCCCTCGTCGTCCTCGTCGTCGTCCTCGTCGTCGTAGTCGTCGTCCTCGTCGTCCTCGTCGTCCTCGTCATCGTCCCCGTCGTCGTCGTCGTCGTCGTCGTCGATCCTCGTCCTCGACGTCGTTCCTCGTCCTCGACGTCGTTCCTCGTCCTCGTCGTCGTTCCTCGTCCTCGTCGTGGTTCCTCGTCCTCGTCGTCGTTCCTCGTCCTCGTCGTCGTCCTTGTCGTCGTTCCTCGTCCTCGTCGTCGTTCCTCGTCCTCGTCGTCGTTCCTTGTCGTCGTCCTCGTGGTCTTCCTCGTCGTCGCCCTCGTCGCCCTCGTCGTCCTCGTCGCCCTTGTCGTCCTCGTCGTCCTCGTCGTCGCCCTCGTTGCCCTCGTCGTCCTCGTCGTCCTCGTCGTCGTTCCTCGTCCTCGTCGTTGTTCCTTGTCGTCGTCCTCCTCGTCTTCCTCGTCGTCGCCCTCGTCGCCCTCGTCGTCCTCGTCGTCGTCCTCGTCGTCGTAGTCGTCGTCCTCGTCGTCCTCGTCGTCGTCGTCGTCGTCTTCCTCGTCGTCGCCCTCGTCGCCCTCGTCGTCCTCGTCATCGTCCTCGTCGTCCTCGTCGTCGTCCTCGTCGTCGTCCTCGTCGTCCTCGTCGTTCCTTGTCGTCGTCCTCGTCGTCTTCTTCGTCGTCGCCCTCGTTGCCCTCGTCGTCCTCGTCGTCCTCGTCGTCGTTCCTCGTCCTCGTCGTTGTTCCTTGTCGTCGTCCTCCTCGTCTTCCTCGTCGTCGCCCTCGTCGCCCTCGTCGTCCTCGTCGTCTTCCTCGTCGTCGCCCTCGTCGTCCTCGTCGACCTCGTCGTCGTCGTCCTCGTCGTCGTCCTTGTTCGTCGTCGTCGTTGTCGACCCTCGTCCTCGTTCCCGTCCTCGTTCCCGTCCTCGTCGACGTCCTCGTCACGTCCGCGACGTCGTTCTTCGTCGTCGCCGTCGATCCTCGTCCTCATCGTCCTCGTCGTCCTCGTCGTCGTCGTCTTCGTCGTCCTCGTCGTCGTCCTCATCGTCCTCGTTGCCCTCGTTGTCCTCGTCGTCGTCGTCGTCGTTCCTCGTGCTCGTCGTCGTTCCTTGTCGTCGTCCTCGTCGTCGTTCCTCGTCCTCGTCGTTGTTCCTTGTCGTCGTCCTCCTCGTCTTCCTCGTCGTCGCCCTCGTCGCCCTCGTCGTCCTCGTCGTCGTAGTCGTCGTCCTCGTCGTCCTCGTCGTCCTTGTCGTCGTCCTCGTGGTCTTCCTCGTCGTCGCCCTCGTCGCCCTCGTCGTACTCGTCGCCCTTGTCGTCCTCGTCGTCCTCGTCGTCGTCCTCGTCGTCCTCGTCGCCCTCGTCGTCCTCGTCGTCGTTCCTCGTCCTCGACGTCGTTCCTCGTCCTCGACGTCGTTCCTCGTCCTCGACGTCGTTCCTCGTCCTCGACGTCGTTCCTCGTCCTCGACGTCGTTCCTCGTCCTCGACGTCGTTCCTCGTCCTCGACGTCGTTCCTCGTCCTCGACGTCGTTCCTCGTCCTCGACGTCGTTCCTCGTCCTCGACGTCGTTCCTCGTCCTCGACGTCGTTCCTCGTCCTCGACGTCGTTCCTCGTCCTCGACGTCGTTCCTCGTCCTCGACGTCGTTCCTCGTCCTCGTCGTCGTTCCTCGTCCTCGTCGTGGTTCCTCGTCCTCGTCGTCGTTCCTCGTCCTCGTCGTCGTCCTTGTCGTCTTCGTCCTCGTCGTCCTCGTCGCCCTCGTCGTCCTCGTCGTCGTTCCTCGTCCTCGTCGTCGTTCCTCGTCCTCGTCGTCGTTCCTTGTCGTCGTCCTCGTGGTCTTCCTCGTCGTCGCCCTCGTCGCCCTCGTCGTCCTCGTCGCCCTTGTCGTCCTCGTCGTCCTCGTCGTCGTCCTCGTCGTCCTCGTCGTCCTCGTCGTCGTCCTCGTCGTCGTCCTCGTCGTCCTCGTCGTTCCTTGTCGTCGTCCTCGTCGTCTTCTTCGTCGTCGCCCTCGTTGCCCTCGTCGTCCTCGTCGTCCTCGTCGTCGTTCCTCGTCCTCGTCGTTGTTCCTTGTCGTCGTCCTCCTCGTCTTCCTCGTCGTCGCCCTCGTCGCCCTCGTCGTCCTCGTCGTCGTCCTCGTCGTCGTAGTCGTCGTCCTCGTCGTCCTCGTCCTCGTCGTCGTCGTCTTCCTCGTCGTCGCCCTCGTCGCCCTCGTCGTCCTCGTCATCGTCCTCGTCGTCTTCCTCGTCGTCGCCCTCGTCGCCCTCGTCGTCCTCGTCGCCGTTCCTCGTCCTCGTCGTCGTTCCTTGTCGCCGTCCTCGTCGTCTTCCTCGTCGTCGCCCTCGTCGTCCTCGTCGACCTCGTCGTCCTCGTCGTCCTCGTCGTCCTCGTCGTCCTCGTCGTCGTTCCTCGTTCTCGTCGTTGTTCCTTGTCGTCGTCCTCCTCGTCTTCCTCGTCGTCGCCCTCGTCGTCCTCGTCGCCCTTGTCGTCCTCGTCGTCCTCGTCGTCGTCCTCGTCGTCCTCGTCGCCCTCGTCGTCCTCGTCGTCGTTCCTCGTCCTCGTCGTCGTTCCTCGTCCTCGTTGTCGTTCCTCGTCCTCGTCGTCGTTCCTTGTCGTCGTCCTCGTGGTCTTCCTCGTCGTCGCCCTCGTCGCCCTCGTCCTCGTCGTCGCCCTCGTCGTCCTCGTCGTCCTCGTCGTCCTCGTCGTCCTCGTCGTCCTCGTCATCGTCCTCGTCGTCTTCCTCGTCGTCGCCCTCGTCGTCCTCGTCGTCCTCGTCGTCCTCGTCGTCCTTGTCGTCGTCCTCGTCGTCTTCCTCGTCGCCCTCGTCGTCCTCGTCGTCCTCGTCGTCCTCGTCATCGTCCTCGTCGTCTTCCTCGTCGTCTTCCTCGTCGTCGCCCTCGTCGTCCTCGTCGTTCCTCGTCCTCGACGTCGTTCCTCGTCCTCGACGTCGTTCCTCGTCCTCGACGTCGTTCCTCGTCCTCGACGTCGTTCCTCGTCCTCGACGTCGTTCCTCGTCCTCGACGTCGTTCCTCGTCCTCGACGTCGTTCCTCGTCCTCGACGTCGTTCCTCGTCCTCGACGTCGTTCCTCGTCCACGACGTCGTTCCTCGTCCTCGACGTCGTTCCTCGTCCTCGACGTCGTTCCTCGTCCTCGACGTCGTTCCTCGTCCTCGACGTCGTTCCTCGTCCTCGTCGTCGTCCTCGTCGTCCTCGTCGTTCCTTGTCGTCGTCCTCGTCGTCTTCTTCGTCGTCGCCCTCGTTGCCCTCGTCGTCCTCGTCGTCCTCGTCGTCGTTCCTCGTCCTCGTCGTTGTTCCTTGTCGTCGTCCTCCTCGTCTTCCTCGTCGTCGCCCTCGTCGCCCTCGTCGTCCTCGTCGTCGTCCTCGTCGTCGTAGTCGTCGTCCTCGTCGTCCTCGTCGTCGTCGTCGTCGTCTTCCTCGTCGTCGCCCTCGTCGCCCTCGTCGTCCTCGTCATCGTCCTCGTCGTCTTCCTCGTCGTCGCCCTCGTCGCCCTCGTCGTCCTCGTCGCCGTTCCTCGTCCTCGTCGTCGTTCCTTGTCGCCGTCCTCGTCGTCTTCCTCGTCGTCGCCCTCGTCGTCCTCGTCGACCTCGTCGTCCTCGTCGTCCTCGTCGTCCTCGTCGTCCTCGTCGTCGTTCCTCGTTCTCGTCGTTGTTCCTTGTCGTCGTCCTCCTCGTCTTCCTCGTCGTCGCCCTCGTCGCCCTCGTCGCCCTCGTCGTCCTCGTCGTCGTCCTCGTCGTCGTAGTCGTCGTCCTCGTCGTCCTCGTCGTCCTCGTCATCGTCCCCGTCGTCGTCGTCGTCGTCGACGTCGTTCCTCGTCCTCGACGTCGTTCCTCGTCCTCGACGTCGTTCCTCGTCCTCGACGTCGTTCCTCGTCCTCGACGTCGTTCCTCGTCCTCGACGTCGTTCCTCGTCCTCGACGTCGTTCCTCGTCCTCGTCGTCGTTCCTCGTCCTCGTCGTGGTTCCTCGTCCTCGTCGTCGTTCCTTGTCGTCGTCCTCGTGGTCTTCCTCGTCGTCGCCCTCGTCGCCCTCGTCGTCCTCGTCGCCCTTGTCGTCCTCGTCGTCCTCGTCGTCGCCCTCGTTGCCCTCGTCGTCCTCGTCGTCCTCGTCGTCGTTCCTCGTCCTCGTCGTTGTTCCTTGTCGTCGTCCTCCTCGTCTTCCTCGTCGTCGCCCTCGTCGCCCTCGTCGTCCTCGTCGTCGTCCTCGTCGTCGTAGTCGTCGTCCTCGTCGTCCTCGTCGTCGTCGTCGTCGTCTTCCTCGTCGTCGCCCTCGTCGCCCTCGTCGTCCTCGTCATCGTCCTCGTCGTCCTCGTCGTCGTCCTCGTCGTCGTCCTCGTCGTCCTCGTCGTTCCTTGTCGTCGTCCTCGTCGTCTTCTTCGTCGTCGCCCTCGTTGCCCTCGTCGTCCTCGTCGTCCTCGTCGTCGTTCCTCGTCCTCGTCGTTGTTCCTTGTCGTCGTCCTCCTCGTCTTCCTCGTCGTCGCCCTCGTCGCCCTCGTCGTCCTCGTCGTCTTCCTCGTCGTCGCCCTCGTCGTCCTCGTCGACCTCGTCGTCGTCGTCCTCGTCGTCGTCCTTGTTCGTCGTCGTCGTTGTCGACCCTCGTCCTCGTTCCCGTCCTCGTTCCCGTCCTCGTCGACGTCCTCGTCACGTCCGCGACGTCGTTCTTCGTCGTCGCCGTCGATCCTCGTCCTCATCGTCCTCGTCGTCCTCGTCGTCGTCGTCTTCGTCGTCCTCGTCGTCGTCCTCATCGTCCTCGTTGCCCTCGTTGTCCTCGTCGTCGTCGTCGTCGTTCCTCGTGCTCGTCGTCGTTCCTTGTCGTCGTCCTCGTCGTCGTTCCTCGTCCTCGTCGTTGTTCCTTGTCGTCGTCCTCCTCGTCTTCCTCGTCGTCGCCCTCGTCGCCCTCGTCGTCCTCGTCGTCGTAGTCGTCGTCCTCGTCGTCCTCGTCGTCCTTGTCGTCGTCCTCGTGGTCTTCCTCGTCGTCGCCCTCGTCGCCCTCGTCGTCCTCGTCGTCGTCCTCGTCGTCGTAGTCGTCGTCCTCGTCGTCCTCGTCCTCGTCGTCGTCGTCTTCCTCGTCGTCGCCCTCGTCGCCCTCGTCGTCCTCGTCATCGTCCTCGTCGTCTTCCTCGTCGTCGCCCTCGTCGCCCTCGTCGTCCTCGTCGCCGTTCCTCGTCCTCGTCGTCGTTCCTTGTCGCCGTCCTCGTCGTCTTCCTCGTCGTCGCCCTCGTCGTCCTCGTCGACCTCGTCGTCCTCGTCGTCCTCGTCGTCCTCGTCGTCCTCGTCGTCGTTCCTCGTTCTCGTCGTTGTTCCTTGTCGTCGTCCTCCTCGTCTTCCTCGTCGTCGCCCTCGTCGTCCTCGTCGCCCTTGTCGTCCTCGTCGTCCTCGTCGTCGTCCTCGTCGTCCTCGTCGCCCTCGTCGTCCTCGTCGTCGTTCCTCGTCCTCGTCGTCGTTCCTCGTCCTCGTTGTCGTTCCTCGTCCTCGTCGTCGTTCCTTGTCGTCGTCCTCGTGGTCTTCCTCGTCGTCGCCCTCGTCGCCCTCGTCCTCGTCGTCGCCCTCGTCGTCCTCGTCGTCCTCGTCGTCCTCGTCGTCCTCGTCGTCCTCGTCATCGTCCTCGTCGTCTTCCTCGTCGTCGCCCTCGTCGTCCTCGTCGTCCTCGTCGTCCTCGTCGTCCTTGTCGTCGTCCTCGTCGTCTTCCTCGTCGCCCTCGTCGTCCTCGTCGTCCTCGTCGTCCTCGTCATCGTCCTCGTCGTCTTCCTCGTCGTCTTCCTCGTCGTCGCCCTCGTCGTCCTCGTCGTTCCTCGTCCTCGACGTCGTTCCTCGTCCTCGACGTCGTTCCTCGTCCTCGACGTCGTTCCTCGTCCTCGACGTCGTTCCTCGTCCTCGACGTCGTTCCTCGTCCTCGACGTCGTTCCTCGTCCTCGACGTCGTTCCTCGTCCTCGACGTCGTTCCTCGTCCTCGACGTCGTTCCTCGTCCACGACGTCGTTCCTCGTCCTCGACGTCGTTCCTCGTCCTCGACGTCGTTCCTCGTCCTCGACGTCGTTCCTCGTCCTCGACGTCGTTCCTCGTCCTCGTCGTCGTCCTCGTCGTCCTCGTCGTTCCTTGTCGTCGTCCTCGTCGTCTTCTTCGTCGTCGCCCTCGTTGCCCTCGTCGTCCTCGTCGTCCTCGTCGTCGTTCCTCGTCCTCGTCGTTGTTCCTTGTCGTCGTCCTCCTCGTCTTCCTCGTCGTCGCCCTCGTCGCCCTCGTCGTCCTCGTCGTCGTCCTCGTCGTCGTAGTCGTCGTCCTCGTCGTCCTCGTCGTCGTCGTCGTCGTCTTCCTCGTCGTCGCCCTCGTCGCCCTCGTCGTCCTCGTCATCGTCCTCGTCGTCTTCCTCGTCGTCGCCCTCGTCGCCCTCGTCGTCCTCGTCGCCGTTCCTCGTCCTCGTCGTCGTTCCTTGTCGCCGTCCTCGTCGTCTTCCTCGTCGTCGCCCTCGTCGTCCTCGTCGACCTCGTCGTCCTCGTCGTCCTCGTCGTCCTCGTCGTCCTCGTCGTCGTTCCTCGTTCTCGTCGTTGTTCCTTGTCGTCGTCCTCCTCGTCTTCCTCGTCGTCGCCCTCGTCGCCCTCGTCGCCCTCGTCGTCCTCGTCGTCGTCCTCGTCGTCGTAGTCGTCGTCCTCGTCGTCCTCGTCGTCGTCATCGTCGTCTTCCTCGTCGTCGCCCTCGTCGCCCTCGTCGTCCTCGTCATCGTCCTCGTCGTCTTCCTCGTCGTCGCCCTCGTCGCCCTCGTCGTCCTCGTCATCGTCCTCGTCGTCCTCGTCGTCGTCCTCGTCGTCGTCCTCGTCGTCCTCGTCGTTCCTTGTCGTCGTCCTCGTCGTCTTCTTCGTCGTCGCCCTCGTTGCCCTCGTCGTCCTCGTCGTCCTCGTCGTCGTTCCTCGTCCTCGTCGTTGTTCCTTGTCGTCGTCCTCCTCGTCTTCCTCGTCGTCGCCCTCGTCGCCCTCGTCGTCCTCGTCGTCTTCCTCGTCGTCGCCCTCGTCGTCCTCGTCGACCTCGTCGTCGTCGTCCTCGTCGTCGTCCTTGCTCGTCGTCGTCGTTGTCGACCCTCGTCCTCGTTCCCGTCCTCGTTCCCGTCCTCGTCGACGTCCTCGTCACGTCCGCGACGTCGTTCTTCGTCGTCGCCGTCGATCCTCGTCCTCATCGTCCTCGTCGTCCTCGTCGTCCTCGTCGTCGTTCCTCGTGCTCGTCGTCGTTCCTTGTCGTCGTCCTCGTCGTCGTTCCTCGTCCTCGTCGTTGTTCCTTGTCGTCGTCCTCCTCGTCTTCCTCGTCGTCGCCCTCGTCGCCCTCGTCGTCCTCGTCGTCGTAGTCGTCGTCCTCGTCGTCCTCGTCGTCCTTGTCGTCGTCCTCGTCGTCTTCCTCGTCGTCGCCCTCGTCGTCCTCGTCGTCCTCGTCGCCCTCGTCGTCGTTCCTTGTCCTCGTCCTCGTGGTCTTCCTCGTCGTCGCCCTCGTCGCCCTCGTCGTACTCGTCGCCCTTGTCGTCCTCGTCGTCCTCGTCGTCGTCCTCGTCGTCCTCGTCGCCCTCGTCGTCCTCGTCGTCGTTCCTCGTCCTCGTTGTCGTTCCTCGTCCTCGTCGTCGTTCCTCGTCCTCGTCGTTGTTCCTCGTCCTCGTCGTCGTTCCTTGTCGTCGTCCTCGTGGTCTTCCTCGTCGTCGCCCTCGTCGCCCTCGTCGTCCTCGTCGCCCTTGTCGTCCTCGTCGTCCTCGTCGTCCTCGTCGTCGTCCTCGTCGTCCTTGTCGTGGTCCTCGTCGTCTTCCTCGTCGTCGCCCTCGTCGCCCTCGTCGTCCTCGTCGTCCTCGTCGTCCTCGTCGTCCTCGTCGTCCTCGTCGTCCTCGTCATCGTCCTCGTCGTCTTCCTCGTCGTCGCCCTCGTCGTCCTCGTCGTCCTCGTCGTCCTCGTCGTCCTCGTCGTCCTCGTCGTCCTCGTCATCGTCCTCGTCGTCTTCCTCGTCGTCGCCCTCGTCGCCCTCGTCGTCCTCGTCCTCGTCGTCGTTCCTTGCCGTCGTCCTCGTGGTCTTCCTCGTCGTCGCCCTCGTCGCCCTCGTCGCCCTTGTCGTCCTCGTCGTCCTCGTCGTCGCCCTCGTCGTCCTCGTCGCCCTTGTCGTCCTCGTCGTCCTCGTCGTCGTCCTCGTCGTCCTCGTCGCCCTCGTCGTCCTCGTCGTCGTTCCTCGTCCTCGTCGTCGTCGTCCTCGTCCTCGTCCTCGTCCTCGTCCTCGTCGACCTCCTCGTCGTCCTCCTCGTCGTCGTCGTCGTCCTCGTCGTCGTCGTCGTTGTCGACCCTCGTCCTCGTTCCCGTCCTCGTTCCCGTCCTCGTCACGTCCGCGACGTCGTTCTTCGTCGTCGCCGTCGATCCTCGTCCTCATCGTCCTCGTCGTCCTCGTCCTCGTCGTCTTCGTCGTCCTCGTCGTCGTCCTCATCGTCCTCGTCATCCTCGTCGTCGTAGTCGTCGTCCTCGTCGTCCTCGTCGTCGTCGTCGTCGTCTTCCTCGTCGTCGCCCTCGTCGCCCTCGTCGTCCTCGTCATCGTCCTCGTCGTCTTCCTCGTCGTCGCCCTCGTCGCCCTCGTCGTCCTCGTCGCCGTTCCTCGTCCTCGTCGTCGTTCCTTGTCGTCGTCCTCGTCGTCTTCCTCGTCGTCGCCCTCGTCGTCCTCGTCGACCTCGTCGTCCTCGTCGTCCTCGTAGTCCTCGTCGTCCTCGTCGTCGTTCCTCGTCCTCGTCGTTGTTCCTTGTCGTCGTCCTCGTCGTTGTTCCTTGTCGTCGTCCTCCTCGTCTTCCTCGTCGTCGCCCTCGTCGCCCTCGTCTTCCTCGTCGTCGCCCTCGTCGCCCTCGTCGTCCTCGTCGTCGTCCTCGTCGTCGTAGTCGTCGTCCTCGTCGTCCTCGTCGTCGTCGTCGTCGTCTTCCTCGTCGTCGCCCTCGTCGCCCTCGTCGTCCTCGTCATCGTCCTCGTCGTCTTCCTCGTCGTCGCCCTCGTCGTCCTCGTCGTCGTTCCTCGTCCTCGTCGTCGTTCCTTGTCGTCGTCCTCGTCGTCTTCCTCGTCGTCGCCCTCGTCGTCCTCGTCGACCTCGTCGTCCTCGTCGTCCTCGTCGCCCTCGTCGTCCTCGTCGTCCTCGTCGTCCTCGTCATCGTCCTCGTCGTCTTCCTCGTCGTCACCCTCGTCGCCCTCGTCGTCCTCGTCGTCGTTCCTCGTCCTCGTCATCGTTCCTCGTCCTCGTCGTGGTTCCTCGTCCTCGTCGTCGTTCCTCGTCCTCGTCGTCGTCGTCGTCGTCGTCGTCGTCGTCCTCGTCGTCCTCGTCGCCCTCGTCGTCCTCGACGTCGTTCCTCGTCCTCGACGTCGTTCCTCGTCCTCGTCGTTGTTCCTCGTCCTCGTCGTGGTTCCTCGTCCTCGTCGTCGTTCCTCGTCCTCGTCGTCGTCGTCGTCGTCGTCGTCGTCGTCGTCCTCGTCGTCCTCGTCATCCTCGTCATCGTCCTCGTCGTCTTCCTCGTTGTCGTCCTCGTCGTCCTCGTCGTCCTCGTCGTCCTCGTCGTCCTCGTCGTCCTCGTCGTCCTCGTCGTCCTCGTCGTCCTCGTCGTCCTCGTCATCGTCCTCGTCGTCTTCCTCGTCGTCGCCCTCGTCGCCCTCGTCGCCCTCGTCGTCCTCGTCATCGTCGTCGTCGTCTTCCTCGTCGTCGCCCTCGTCGCCCTCGTCGTCCTCGTCGCCGTTCCTCGTCCTCGTCGTCGTTCCTTGTCGTCGTCCTCGTCGTCTTCCTCGTCGTCGCCCTCGTCGTCCTCGTCGACCTCGTCGTCCTCGTCGTCCTCGTCGTCCTCGTCGTCCTCGTCGTCGTTCCTCGTCCTCGTCGTTGTTCCTTGTCGTCGTCCTCCTCGTCTTCCTCGTCGTCGCCCTCGTCGCCCTCGTCTTCCTCGTCGTCGCCCTCGTCGCCCTCGTCGTCCTCGTCGTCGTCCTCGTCGTCGTAGTCGTCGTCCTCGTCGTCCTCGTCGTCGTCGTCGTCGTCTTCCTCGTCGTCGCCCTCGTCGCCCTCGTCGTCCTCGTCATCGTCCTCGTCGTCTTCCTCGTCGTCGCCCTCGTCGCCCTCGTCGTCCTCGTCGTCGTTCCTCGTCCTCGTCGTCGTTCCTTGTCGTCGTCCTCGTCGTCTTCCTCGTCGTCGCCCTCGTCGTCCTCGTCGACCTCGTCGTCCTCGTCGTCCTCGTCGCCCTCGTCGTCCTCGTCGTCCTCGTCGTCCTCGTCCTCGTCCTCGTCGTCTTCCTCGTCGTCACCCTCGTCGCCCTCGTCGTCCTCGTCGTCGTTCCTCGTCCTCGTCGTGGTTCCTCGTCCTCGTCGTCGTTCCTCGTCCTCGTCGTCGTCGTCGTCGTCGTCGTCGTCGTCCTCGTCGTCCTCGTCGCCCTCGTCGTCCTCGTCGTCGTTCCTCGTCCTCGTCGTCGTTCCTCGTCCTCGTCGTCATTCCTTGTCGTCGTCCTCGTGGTCTTCCTCGTCGTCGCCCTCGTCGCCCTCGTCGTCCTCGTCGTCCTCGTCGTCGTCGTCCTCGTCCTCGTCCTCGTCCTCGTCCTCGTCCTCGTCCTCGTCCTCGTCCTCGTCCTCGTCCTCGTCCTCGTCCTCGTCCTCGTCCTCGTCCTCGTCGGCCTCCTCGTCGTCCTCCTCGTCGTCGTCGTCGTCCTCGTCGTCGTCGTCGTTGTTGACCCTCGTCCTCGTTCCCGTCCTCGTTCCCGTCCTCGTTCCCGTCCTCGTTCCCGTCCTCGTCGACGTCCTCGTCACGTCCGCGACGTCGTTCTTCGTCGTCGCCGTCGATCCTCGTCCTCATCGTCCTCGTCGTCCTCGTCCTCGTCGTCTTCGTCGTCCTCGTCGTCGTCCTCATCGTCCTCGTCGTCCTCATCGTCCTCGTCGTCCTCATCGTCCTCGTTGCCCTCGTTGTCCTCGTCGTCGTCGTCGTCGTTCCTCGTGCTCGTCGTCGTTCCTTGTCGTCGTCCTCGTCGTCGTTCCTCGTCCTCGTCGTTGTTCCTTGTCGTCGTCCTCCTCGTCTTCCTCGTCGTCGCCCTCGTCGCCCTCGTCGTCCTCGTCGTCGTAGTCGTCGTCCTCGTCGTCCTCGTCGTCCTTGTCGTCGTCCTCGTCGTCTTCCTCGTCGTCGCCCTCGTCGTCCTCGTCGTCCTCGTCGCCCTCGTCGTCGTTCCTCGTCCTCGTCGTCGTTCCTTGTCGTCGTCCTCGTGGTCTTCCTCGTCGTCGCCCTCGTCGCCCTCGTCGTCCTCGTCGCCCTTGTCGTCCTCGTCGTCCTCGTCGTCGTCCTCGTCGTCCTCGTCGCCCTCGTCGTCCTCGTCGTCGTTCCTCGTCCTCGTCGTCGTTCCTCGTCCTCGTCGTCGTTCCTCGTCCTCGTCGTCGTTCCTTGTCGTCGTCCTCGTCGTCGTTCCTTGTCGTCGTCCTCGTGGTCTTCCTCGTCGTCGTCCTCGTGGTCTTCCTCGTCGTCCTCGTCGCCCTTGTCGTCCTCGTCGTCCTCGTCGTCCTCGTCGTCGTCCTCGTCGTCCTCGTCGTCCTTGTCGTCGTCCTCGTCGTCTTCCTCGTCGTCGCCCTCGTCGCCCTCGTCGTCCTCGTCGTCCTCGTCGTCCTCGTCGTCCTCGTCGTCCTCGTCATCGTCCTCGTCGTCTTCCTCGTCGTCGCCCTCGTCGCCCTCGTCGTCCTCGTCGTCCTCGTTGTCCTCGTCGTCCTCGTCGTCCTCGTCATCGTCCTCGTCGTCGTTCCTCGTCCTCGTCGTTGTTCCTTGTCGTCGTCCTCCTCGTCGTCCTCGTCCTCGTCGTCGTTCCTTGTCGTCGTCCTCGTGGTCTTCCTCGTCGTCGCCCTCGTCGCCCTCGTCGTCCTCGTCGCCCTTGTCGTCCTCGTCGTCCTCGTCGTCGTCCTCGTCGTCCTCGTCGTCCTCGTCGTCGTCCTCGTCGTCGTCCTCGTCGTCCTCGTCGTTCCTTGTCGTCGTCCTCGTCGTCTTCTTCGTCGTCGCCCTCGTTGCCCTCGTCGTCCTCGTCGTCCTCGTCGTCGTTCCTCGTCCTCGTCGTTGTTCCTTGTCGTCGTCCTCCTCGTCTTCCTCGTCGTCGCCCTCGTCGCCCTCGTCGTCCTCGTCGTCGTCCTCGTCGTCGTAGTCGTCGTCCTCGTCGTCCTCGTCGTCGTCGTCGTCGTCTTCCTCGTCGTCGCCCTCGTCGCCCTCGTCGTCCTCGTCATCGTCCTCGTCGTCTTCCTCGTCGTCGCCCTCGTCGCCCTCGTCGTCCTCGTCGCCGTTCCTCGTCCTCGTCGTCGTTCCTTGTCGCCGTCCTCGTCGTCTTCCTCGTCGTCGCCCTCGTCGTCCTCGTCGACCTCGTCGTCCTCGTCGTCCTCGTCGTCCTCGTCGTCCTCGTCGTCGTTCCTCGTTCTCGTCGTTGTTCCTTGTCGTCGTCCTCCTCGTCTTCCTCGTCGTCGCCCTCGTCGCCCTCGTCGCGCTCGTCGTCCTCGTCGTCGTCCTCGTCGTCGTAGTCGTCGTCCTCGTCGTCCTCGTCGTCGTCGTCGTCGTCTTCCTCGTCGTCGCCCTCGTCGCCCTCGTCGTCCTCGTCATCGTCCTCGTCGTCTTCCTCGTCGTCGCCCTCGTCGCCCTCGTCGTCCTCGTCGCCGTTCCTCGTCCTCGTCGTCGTTCCTTGTCGCCGTCCTCGTCGTCTTCCTCGTCGTCGCCCTCGTCGTCCTCGTCGACCTCGTCGTCCTCGTCGTCCTCGTCGTCCTCGTCGTCCTCGTCGTCGTTCCTCGTTCTCGTCGTTGTTCCTTGTCGTCGTCCTCCTCGTCTTCCTCGTCGTCGCCCTCGTCGCCCTCGTCGCCCTCGTCGTCCTCGTCGTCGTCCTCGTCGTCGTAGTCGTCGTCCTCGTCGTCCTCGTCGTCGTCGTCGTCGTCTTCCTCGTCGTCGCCCTCGTCGCCCTCGTCGTCCTCGTCATCGTCCTCGTCGTCTTCCTCGTCGTCGCCCTCGTCGCCCTCGTCGTCCTCGTCGTCGTCCTCGTCGTCGTCCTTGTTCGTCGTCGTCGTTGTCGACCCTCGTCCTCGTTCCCGTCCTCGTTCCCGTCCTCGTCGACGTCCTCGTCACGTCCGCGACGTCGTTCTTCGTCGTCGCCGTCGATCCTCGTCCTCATCGTCCTCGTCGTCCTCGTCGTCGTCGTCTTCGTCGTCCTCGTCGTCCTCGTCGTCGTCCTCGTCGTCCTCGTCGCCCTCGTCGTCCTCGTCGTCGTTCCTCGTCCTCGTCGTCGTTCCTCGTCCTCGTCGTCGTTCCTCGTCCTCGTCGTCGTTCCTCGTCCTCGTCGTTGTTCCTCGTCCTCGTCGTCGTTCCTTGTCGTCGTCCTCGTGGTCTTCCTCGTCGTCGCCCTCGTCGCCCTCGTCGTCCTCGTCGCCCTTGTCGTCCTCGTCGTCCTCGTCGTCCTCGTCGTCGTCCTCGTCGTCCTTGTCGTCGTCCTCGTCGTCTTCCTCGTCGTCGCCCTCGTCGCCCTCGTCGTCCTCGTCGTCCTCGTCGTCCTCGTCGTCCTCGTCGTCCTCGTCATCGTCCTCGTCGTCTTCCTCGTCGTCGCCCTCGTCGTCCTCGTCGTCCTCGTCGTCCTCGTCGTCCTCGTCGTCCTCGTCGTCCTCGTCATCGTCCTCGTCGTCTTCCTCGTCGTCGCCCTCGTCGTCCTCGTCCTCGTCGTCGTTCCTTGCCGTCGTCCTCGTGGTCTTCCTCGTCGTCGCCCTCGTCGCCCTCGTCGCCCTTGTCGTCCTCGTCGTCCTCGTCGTCGCCCTCGTCGTCCTCGTCGCCCTTGTCGTCCTCGTCGTCCTCGTCGTCGTCCTCGTCGTCCTCGTCGCCCTCGTCGTCCTCGTCGTCCTCGTCGTCGTTCCTCGTCCTCGTCGTCGTTCCTCGTCCTCGTTGTCGTTCCTCGTCCTCGTCGTCGTTCCTTGTCGTCGTCCTCGTGGTCTTCCTCGTCGTCGCCCTCGTCGCCCTCGTCGTCCTCGTCGCCCTTGTCGTCCTCGTCGTCCTAGTCGTCGTCCTCGTCGTCCTCGTCGTCCTCGTCGTCCTCGTCGTCCTCGTCGTCGCCCTCGTCGCCCTCGTCGTCCTCGTCGTCATCCTCGTCGTCGTAGTCGTCGTCCTCGTCGTCCTCGTCGTCGTCGTCGTCGTCTTCCTCGTCGTCGCCCTCGTCGCCCTCGTCGTCCTCGTCATCGTCCTCGTCGTCTTCCTCGTCGTCGCCCTCGTCGCCCTCGTCGTCCTCGTCGCCGTTCCTCGTCCTCGTCGTCGTTCCTTGTCGTCGTCCTCGTCGTCTTCCTCGTCGTCGCCCTCGTCGTCCTCGTCGACCTCGTCGTCCTCGTCGTCCTCGTAGTCCTCGTCGTCCTCGTAGTCCTCGTCGTCCTCGTCGTCGTTCCTCGTCCTCGTCGTTGTTCCTTGTCGTCGTCCTCGTCGTTGTTCCTTGTCGTCGTCCTCCTCGTCTTCCTCGTCGTCGCCCTCGTCGCCCTCGTCTTCCTCGTCGTCGCCCTCGTCGCCCTCGTCGTCCTCGACGTCGTCCTCGTCGTCGTAGTCGTCGTCCTCGTCGTCCTCGTCGTCGTCGTCGTCGTCTTCCTCGTCGTCGCCCTCGTCGCCCTCGTCGTCCTCGTCATCGTCCTCGTCGTCTTCCTCGTCGTCGCCCTCGTCGCCCTCGTCGTCCTCGTCGTCGTTCCTCGTCCTCGTCGTCGTTCCTTGTCGTCGTCCTCGTCGTCTTCCTCGTCGTCGCCCTCGTCGTCCTCGTCGACCTCGTCGTCCTCGTCGTCCTCGTCGCCCTCGTCGTCCTCGTCGTCCTCGTCGTCCTCGTCATCGTCCTCGTCGTCTTCCTCGTCGTCACCCTCGTCGCCCTCGTCGTCCTCGTCGTCGTTCCTCGTCCTCGTCATCGTTCCTCGTCCTCGTCGTGGTTCCTCGTCCTCGTCGTCGTTCCTCGTCCTCGTCGTCGTCGTCGTCGTCGTCGTCGTCGTCCTCGTCGTCCTCGTCGCCCTCGTCGTCCTCGACGTCGTTCCTCGTCCTCGACGTCGTTCCTCGTCCTCGTCGTCGTTCCTTGTCGTCGTCCTCGTGGTCTTCCTCGTCGTCGCCCTCGTCGCCCTCGTCGTCCTCGTCGCCCTTGTCTTCCTCGTCGTCCTTGTCGTCGTCCTCGTCGTCCTCGTCGTCCTCGTCGTCCTCGTCGTTCCTTGTCGTCGTCCTCGTCGTTCCTTGTCGTCGTCCTTGTCGTCTTCTTCGTCGTCGCCCTCGTTGCCCTCGTCGTCCTCGTCGTCCTCGTCGTCGTTCCTCGTCCTCGTCGTGGTTCCTCGTCCTCGTCGTCGTTCCTCGTCCTCCGCGTCGTCGTCGTCGTCCTCGTCGTCCTCGTCGCCCTCGTCGTCCTCGTCGTCGTTCCTCGTCCTCGTCGTCGTTCCTCGTCCTCGTCGTCGTTCCTTGTCGTCGTCCTCGTGGTCTTCCTCGTCGTCGCCCTCGTCGCCCTCGTCGTCCTCGTCGCCCTTGTCTTCCTCGTCGTCCTTGTCGTCGTCCTCGTCGTCCTCGTCGTCCTCGTCGTCCTCGTCGTTCCTTGTCGTCGTCCTCGTCGTTCCTTGTCGTCGTCCTTGTCGTCTTCTTCGTCGTCGCCCTCGTTGCCCTCGTCGTCCTCGTCGTCCTCGTCGTCGTTCCTCGTCCTCGTCGTTGTTCCTTGTCGTCGTCCTCCTCGTCTTCCTCGTCGTCGCCCTCGTCGCCCTCGTCGTCCTCGTCGTCGTCCCCGTCGTCGTAATCGTCGTCCTCGACGTCCTCGTCGTCGTCGTCGTCGTCTTCCTCGTCGTCGCCCTCGTCGCTCTCGTCGTCCTCGTCATCGTCCTCGTCGTCTTCCTCGTCGTCGCCCTCGTCGGCCTCGTCGTCCTCGTCGCCGTTCCTCGTCCTCGTCGTCGTTCCTTGTCGTCGTCCTCGTCGTCTTCCTCGTCGTCGCCCTCGTCGTCCTCGTCGACCTCGTCGTCCTCGTCGTCCTCGTCGTCCTCGTCGTCGTTCCTCGTCCTCGTCGTTGTTCCTTGTCGTCGTCCTCCTCGTCTTCCTCGTCGTCGCCCTCGTCGCCCTCGTCGTCCTCGTCGTCGTCCTCGTCGTCGTTCCTTGTCGTCGTCCTCGTGGTCTTCCTCGTCGTCGCCCTCGTCGCCCTCGTCGCCCTTGTCGTCCTCGTCGTCCTCGTCGTCGCCCTCGTCGTCCTCGTCGCCCTTGTCGTCCTCGTCGTCCTCGTCGTCGTCCTCGTCGTCCTCGTCGCCCTCGTCGTCCTCGTCGTCGTTCCTCGTCCTCGTCGTCGTTCCTCGTCCTCGTTGTCGTTCCTCGTCCTCGTCGTCGTTCCTTGTCGTCGTCCTCGTGGTCTTCCTCGTCGTCGCCCTCGTCGCCCTCGTCGTCCTCGTCGCCCTTGTCGTCCTCGTCGTCCTCGTCGTCGTCCTCGTCGTCCTCGTCGTCCTCGTCGTCCTCGTCGTCGCCCTCGTCGCCCTCGTCGTCCTCGTCGTCATCCTCGTCGTCGTAGTCGTCGTCCTCGTCGTCCTCGTCGTCGTCGTCGTCGTCTTCCTCGTCGTCGCCCTCGTCGCCCTCGTCGTCCTCGTCATCGTCCTCGTCGTCTTCCTCGTCGTCGCCCTCGTCGCCCTCGTCGTCCTCGTCGCCGTTCCTCGTCCTCGTCGTCGTTCCTTGTCGTCGTCCTCGTCGTCTTCCTCGTCGTCGCCCTCGTCGCCCTCGTCGACCTCGTCGTCCTCGTCGTCCTCGTCGTCGTTCCTCGTCCTCGTCGTTGTTCCTTGTCGTCGTCCTCCTCGTCTTCCTCGTCGTCGCCCTCGTCGCCCTCGTCTTCCTCGTCGTCGCCCTCGTCGCCCTCGTCGTCCTCGTCGTCGTCCTCGTCGTCGTAGTCGTCGTCCTCGTCGTCCTCGTCGTCGTCGTCGTCGTCTTCCTCGTCGTCGCCCTCGTCGCCCTCGTCGTCCTCGTCATCGTCCTCGTCGTCTTCCTCGTCGTCGCCCTCGTCGCCCTCGTCGTCCTCGTCGTCGTTCCTCGTCCTCGTCGTCGTTCCTTGTCGTCGTCCTCGTCGTCTTCCTCGTCGTCGCCCTCGTCGTCCTCGTCGACCTCGTCGTCCTCGTCGTCCTCGTCGCCCTCGTCGTCCTCGTCGTCCTCGTCGTCCTCGTCATCGTCCTCGTCGTCTTTCTCGTCGTCACCCTCGTCGCCCTCGTCGTCCTCGTCGTCGTTCCTCGTCCTCGTCGTCGTTCCTCGTCCTCGTCGTGGTTCCTCGTCTTCGTCGTCGTTCCTCGTCCTCGTCGTCGTCGTCGTCGTCGTCGTCGTCGTCCTCGTCGTCCTCGTCGCCCTCGTCGTCCTCGACGTCGTTCCTCGTCCTCGACGTCGTTCCTCGTCCTCGTCGTTGTTCCTCGTCCTCGTCGTGGTTCCTCGTCCTCGTCGTCGTTCCTCGTCCTCGTCGTCGTCGTCGTCGTCGTCGTCCTCGTCGTCCTCGTCGCCCTCGTCGTCCTCGTCGTCGTTCCTCGTCCTCGTCGTCGTTCCTCGTCCTCGTCGTCGTTCCTTGTCGTCGTCCTCGTGGTCTTCCTCGTCGTCGCCCTCGTCGCCCTCGTCGTCCTCGTCGCCCTTGTCGTCCTCGTCGTCCTTGTCGTCGTCCTCGTCGTCCTCGTCGTCCTCGTCGTCCTCGTCGTTCCTTGTCGTCGTCCTCGTCGTCTTCTTCGTCGTCGCCCTCGTCGCCCTCGTCGTCCTCGTCGTCCTCGTCGTCGTTCCTCGTCCTCGTCGTTGTTCCTTGTCGTCGTCCTCCTCGTCTTCCTCGTCGTCGCCCTCGTCGCCCTCGTCGTCCTCGTCGCCCTTGTCGTCCTCGTCGTCCTCGTCGTCGTCCTCGTCGTCCTCGTCGTCCTCGTCGTCCTCGTCGTCGCCCTCGTCGCCCTCGTCGTCCTCGTCGTCATCCTCGTCGTCGTAGTCGTCGTCCTCGTCGTCCTCGTCGTCGTCGTCGTCGTCTTCCTCGTCGTCGCCCTCGTCGCCCTCGTCGTCCTCGTCATCGTCCTCGTCGTCTTCCTCGTCGTCGCCCTCGTCGCCCTCGTCGTCCTCGTCGCCGTTCCTCGTCCTCGTCGTCGTTCCTTGTCGTCGTCCTCGTCGTCTTCCTCGTCGTCGCCCTCGTCGCCCTCGTCGACCTCGTCGTCCTCGTCGTCCTCGTCGTCGTTCCTCGTCCTCGTCGTTGTTCCTTGTCGTCGTCCTCCTCGTCTTCCTCGTCGTCGCCCTCGTCGCCCTCGTCTTCCTCGTCGTCGCCCTCGTCGCCCTCGTCGTCCTCGTCGTCGTCCTCGTCGTCGTAGTCGTCGTCCTCGTCGTCCTCGTCGTCGTCGTCGTCGTCTTCCTCGTCGTCGCCCTCGTCGCCCTCGTCGTCCTCGTCATCGTCCTCGTCGTCTTCCTCGTCGTCGCCCTCGTCGCCCTCGTCGTCCTCGTCGTCGTTCCTCGTCCTCGTCGTCGTTCCTTGTCGTCGTCCTCGTCGTCTTCCTCGTCGTCGCCCTCGTCGTCCTCGTCGACCTCGTCGTCCTCGTCGTCCTCGTCGCCCTCGTCGTCCTCGTCGTCCTCGTCGTCCTCGTCATCGTCCTCGTCGTCTTTCTCGTCGTCACCCTCGTCGCCCTCGTCGTCCTCGTCGTCGTTCCTCGTCCTCGTCGTCGTTCCTCGTCCTCGTCGTGGTTCCTCGTCTTCGTCGTCGTTCCTCGTCCTCGTCGTCGTCGTCGTCGTCGTCGTCGTCGTCCTCGTCGTCCTCGTCGCCCTCGTCGTCCTCGACGTCGTTCCTCGTCCTCGACGTCGTTCCTCGTCCTCGTCGTTGTTCCTCGTCCTCGTCGTGGTTCCTCGTCCTCGTCGTCGTTCCTCGTCCTCGTCGTCGTCGTCGTCGTCGTCGTCCTCGTCGTCCTCGTCGCCCTCGTCGTCCTCGTCGTCGTTCCTCGTCCTCGTCGTCGTTCCTCGTCCTCGTCGTCGTTCCTTGTCGTCGTCCTCGTGGTCTTCCTCGTCGTCGCCCTCGTCGCCCTCGTCGTCCTCGTCGCCCTTGTCGTCCTCGTCGTCCTTGTCGTCGTCCTCGTCGTCCTCGTCGTCCTCGTCGTCCTCGTCGTTCCTTGTCGTCGTCCTCGTCGTCTTCTTCGTCGTCGCCCTCGTTGCCCTCGTCGTCCTCGTCGTCCTCGTCGTCGTTCCTCGTCCTCGTCGTTGTTCCTTGTCGTCGTCCTCCTCGTCTTCCTCGTCGTCGCCCTCGTCGCCCTCGTCGTCCTCGTCGTCGTCCCCGTCGTCGTAGTCGTCGTCCTCGACGTCCTCGTCGTCGTCGTCGTCGTCTTCCTCGTCGTCGCCCTCGTCGCCCTCGTCGTCCTCGTCATCGTCCTCGTCGTCTTCCTCGTCGTCGCCCTCGTCGCCCTCGTCGTCCTCGTCGCCGTTCCTCGTCCTCGTCGTCGTTCCTTGTCGTCGTCCTCGTCGTCTTCCTCGTCGTCGCCCTCGTCGTCCTCGTCGACCTCGTCGTCCTCGTCGTCCTCGTCGTCCTCGTCGTCGTTCCTCGTCCTCGTCGTTGTTCCTTGTCGTCGTCCTCCTCGTCTTCCTCGTCGTCGCCCTCGTCGCCCTCGTCGTCCTCGTCGTCGTCCTCTTCGTCGTAGTCGTCGTCCTCGTCGTCCTCGTCGTCGTCGTCGTCGTCTTCCTCGTCGTCGCCCTCGTCGCCCTCGTCGTCCTCGTCATCGTCCTCGTCGTCTTCCTCGTCGTCGCCCTCGTCGCCCTCGTCGTCCTCGTCGCCGTTCCTCGTCCTCGTCGTCGTTCCTCGTCCTCGTCGTGGTTCCTCGTCCTCGTCGTCGTTCCTCGTCCTCGTCGTCGTCGTCGTCGTCGTCGTCCTCGTCCTCGTCGTCGTTCCTTGTCGTCGTCCTCGTGGTCTTCCTCGTCGTCGCCCTCGTCGCCCTCGTCGTCCTCGTCGTCCTCGTCGCCCTCGTCGTCCTCGTCGTCCTCGTCGTCCTCGTCATCGTCCTCGTCGTCTTCCTCGTCGTCACCCTCGTCGCCTTCGTCGTCCTCGTCGTCGTTCCTCGTCCTCGTCGTGGTTCCTCGTCCTCGTCGTCGTTCCTCGTCCTCGTCGTCGTCGTCGTCGTCGTCGTCCTCGTCCTCGTCGTCGTTCCTTGTCGTCGTCCTCGTGGTCTTCCTCGTCGTCGCCCTCGTCGCCCTCGTCGTCCTCGTCGTCCTCGTCGCCCTTGTCGTCCTCGTCGTCCTTGTCGTCGTCCTCGTCGTCCTCGTCGTCCTCGTCGTCCTCGTCGTTCCTTGTCGTCGTCCTCGTCGTCTTCTTCGTCGTCGCCCTCGTTGCCCTCGTCGTCCTCGTCGTCCTCGTCGTCGTTCCTCGTCCTCGTCGTTGTTCCTTGTCGTCGTCCTCCTCGTCTTCCTCGTCGTCGCCCTCGTCGCCCTCGTCGTCCTCGTCGTCGTCCCCGTCGTCGTACTCGTCGTCCTCGACGTCCTCGTCGTCGTCGTCGTCGTCTTCCTCGTCGTCGCCCTCGTCGCCCTCGTCGTCCTCGTCATCGTCCTCGTCGTCTTCCTCGTCGTCGCCCTCGTCGCCCTCGTCGTCCTCGTCGCCGTTCCTCGTCCTCGTCGTCGTTCCTTGTCGTCGTCCTCGTCGTCTTCCTCGTCGTCGCCCTCGTCGTCCTCGTCGACCTCGTCGTCCTCGTCGTCCTCGTCGTCCTCGTCGTCGTTCCTCGTCCTCGTCGTCGTTCCTTGTCGTCGTCCTCGTGGTCTTCCTCGTCGTCGCCCTCGTCGCCCTCGTCGTCCTCGTCGCCCTTGTCGTCCTCGTCGTCCTTGTCGTCGTCCTCGTCGTCCTCGTCGTCCTCGTCGTCGTCCTCGTCGTCGTCCTCGTCGTCCTCGTCGTTCCTTGTCGTCGTCCTCGTCGTTCCTTGTCGTCGTCCTCGTCGTCTTCTTCGTCGTCGCCCTCGTTGCCCTCGTCGTCCTCGTCGTCCTCGTCGTCGTTCCTCGTCCTCGTCGTTGTTCCTTGTCGTCGTCCTCCTCGTCTTCCTCGTCGTCGCCCTCGTCGCCCTCGTCGTCCTCGTCGTCGTCCTCGTCGTCGTAGTCGTCGTCCTCGACGTCCTCGTCGTCGTCGTCGTCGTCTTCCTCGTCGTCGCCCTCGTCGCCCTCGTCGTCCTCGTCATCGTCCTCGTCGTCTTCCTCGTCGTCGCCCTCGTCGCCCTCGTCGTCCTCGTCGCCGTTCCTCGTCCTCGTCGTCGTTCCTTGTCGTCGTCCTCGTCGTCGTCCTCGTCGTCTTCCTCGTCGTCGCCCTCGTCGTCCTCGTCGACCTCGTCGTCCTCGTCGTCGTTCCTCGTCCTCGTCGTTGTTCCTTGTCGTCGTCCTCCTCGTCTTGCTCGTCGTCGCCCTCGTCGCCCTCGTCGTCCTCGTCGCGTCCTCGTCGTCGTAGTCGTCGTCCTCGTCGTCCTCGTCGTCGTCGTCGTCGTCTTCCTCGTCGTCGCCCTCGTCGTCCTCGTCGTCCTCGTCGTCGTCGTCGTCGTCTTCCTCGTCGTCGCCCTCGTCGCCCTCGTCGTCCTCGTCGTCGTTCCTCGTCCTCGTCGTGGTTCCTCGTCGCCCTCGTCGTCCTCGTCGTCCTCGTCGTCGTCGTCGTCGTCCTCGTCGTCCTCGTCGCCCTCGTCGTCCTCGACGTCGTTCCTCGTCCTCGACGTCGTTCCTCGTCCTCGTCGTTGTTCCTCGTCCTCGTCGTCGTTCCTTGTCGTCGTCCTCGTGGTCTTCCTCGTCGTCGCCCTCGTCGTCCTCGTCGACCTCGTCGTCCTCGTCGTCGTTCCTCGTCCTCGTCGTTGTTCCTTGTCGTCGTCCTCCTCGTCTTGCTCGTCGTCGCCCTCGTCGCCCTCGTCGTCCTCGTCGCGTCCTCGTCGTCGTAGTCGTCGTCCTCGTCGTCCTCGTCGTCGTCGTCGTCGTCTTCCTCGTCGTCGCCCTCGTCGTCCTCGTCGTCCTCGTCGTCGTCGTCGTCGTCTTCCTCGTCGTCGCCCTCGTCGCCCTCGTCGTCCTCGTCGTCGTTCCTCGTCCTCGTCGTGGTTCCTCGTCGCCCTCGTCGTCCTCGTCGTCCTCGTCCTCGTCGTCTTCCTCGTCGTCGCCCTCGTCGTCCTCGTCGACCTCGTCGTCCTCGTCGTCCTCGTCGTCCTCGTCGTCGTTCCTCGTCCTCGTCGTCGTTCCTTGTCGTCGTCCTCGTGGTCTTCCTCGTCGTCGCCCTCGTCGCCCTCGTCGTCCTCGTCGCCCTTGTCGTCCTCGTCGTCCTTGTCGTCGTCCTCGTCGTCCTCGTCGTCCTCGTCGTCGTCCTCGTCGTCGTCCTCGTCGTCCTCGTCGTTCCTTGTCGTCGTCCTCGTCGTTCCTTGTCGTCGTCCTCGTCGTCTTCTTCGTCGTCGCCCTCGTTGCCCTCGTCGTCCTCGTCGTCCTCGTCGTCGTTCCTCGTCCTCGTCGTTGTTCCTTGTCGTCGTCCTCCTCGTCTTCCTCGTGGTCTTCCTCGTCGTCGCCCTCGTCGCCCTCGTCGTCCTCGTCGCCCTTGTCGTCCTCGTCGTCCTTGTCGTCGTCCTCGTCGTCCTCGTCGTCCTCGTCGTCGTCCTCGTCGTCGTCCTCGTCGTCCTCGTCGTTCCTTGTCGTCGTCCTCGTCGTTCCTTGTCGTCGTCCTCGTCGTCTTCTTCGTCGTCGCCCTCGTTGCCCTCGTCGTCCTCGTCGTCCTCGTCGTCGTTCCTCGTCCTCGTCGTTGTTCCTTGTCGTCGTCCTCCTCGTCTTCCTCGTCGTCGCCCTCGTCGCCCTCGTCGTCCTCGTCGTCGTCCTCGTCGTCGTAGTCGTCGTCCTCGACGTCCTCGTCGTCGTCGTCGTCGTCTTCCTCGTCGTCGCCCTCGTCGCCCTCGTTGCCCTCGTCGTCCTCGTCGTCCTCGTCGTCGTTCCTCGTCCTCGTCGTTGTTCCTTGTCGTCGTCCTCCTCGTCTTCCTCGTCGTCGCCCTCGTCGCCCTCGTTGTCCTCGTCGTCGTCCTCGTCGTCGTAGTCGTCGTCCTCGACGTCCTCGTCGTCGTCGTCGTCGTCTTCCTCGTCGTCGCCCTCGTCGCCCTCGTCGTCCTCGTCATCGTCCTCGTCGTCTTCCTCGTCGTCGCCCTCGTCGCCCTCGTCGTCCTCGTCGCCGTTCCTCGTCCTCGTCGTCGTTCCTTGTCGTCGTCCTCGTCGTCTTCCTCGTCGTCGCCCTCGTCGTCCTCGTCGACCTCGTCGTCCTCGTCGTCGTTCCTCGTCCTCGTCGTTGTTCCTTGTCGTCGTCCTCCTCGTCTTGCTCGTCGTCGCCCTCGTCGCCCTCGTCGTCCTCGTCGCGTCCTCGTCGCCCTCGTCGTCGTTCCTCGTCCTCGTCGTCGTCGTCGTCGTCGTCGTCCTCGTCGTCCTCGTCGCCCTCGTCGTCCTCGTCGTCGTTCCTCGTCCTCGTCGTCGTTCCTCGTCCTCGTCGTCGTTCCTTGTCGTCGTCCTCGTGGTCTTCCTCGTCGTCGCCCTCGTCGCCCTCGTCGTCCTCGTCGCCCTTGTCGTCCTCGTCGTCCTTGTCGTCGTCCTCGTCGTCCTCGTCGTCCTCGTCGTCCTCGTCGTTCCTTGTCGTCGTCCTCGTCGTCTTCTTCGTCGTCGCCCTCGTTGCCCTCGTCGTCCTCGTCGTCCTCGTCGTCGTTCCTCGTCCTCGTCGTTGTTCCTTGTCGTCGTCCTCCTCGTCTTCCTCGTCGTCGCCCTCGTCGCCCTCGTCGTCCTCGTCGTCGTCCCCGTCGTCGTAGTCGTCGTCCTCGACGTCCTCGTCGTCGTCGTCGTCGTCTTCCTCGTCGTCGCCCTCGTCGCCCTCGTCGTCCTCGTCATCGTCCTCGTCGTCTTCCTCGTCGTCGCCCTCGTCGCCCTCGTCGTCCTCGTCGCCGTTCCTCGTCCTCGTCGTCGTTCCTTGTCGTCGTCCTCGTCGTCTTCCTCGTCGTCGCCCTCGTCGTCCTCGTCGACCTCGTCGTCCTCGTCGTCCTCGTCGTCCTCGTCGTCGTTCCTCGTCCTCGTCGTTGTTCCTTGTCGTCGTCCTCCTCGTCTTCCTCGTCGTCGCCCTCGTCGCCCTCGTCGTCCTCGTCGTCGTCCTCTTCGTCGTAGTCGTCGTCCTCGTCGTCCTCGTCGTCGTCGTCGTCGTCTTCCTCGTCGTCGCCCTCGTCGCCCTCGTCGTCCTCGTCATCGTCCTCGTCGTCTTCCTCGTCGTCGCCCTCGTCGCCTCGTCGTCCTCGTCGCCGTTCCTCGTCCTCGTCGTCGTTCCTCGTCCTCGTCGTGGTTCCTCGTCCTCGTCGTCGTTCCTCGTCCTCGTCGTCGTCGTCGTCGTCGTCGTCCTCGTCCTCGTCGTCGTTCCTTGTCGTCGTCCTCGTGGTCTTCCTCGTCGTCGCCCTCGTCGCCCTCGTCGTCCTCGTCGTCCTCGTCGCCCTCGTCGTCCTCGTCGTCCTCGTCGTCCTCGTCATCGTCCTCGTCGTCTTCCTCGTCGTCACCCTCGTCGCCTTCGTCGTCCTCGTCGTCGTTCCTCGTCCTCGTCGTGGTTCCTCGTCCTCGTCGTCGTTCCTCGTCCTCGTCGTCGTCGTCGTCGTCGTCGTCCTCGTCCTCGTCGTCGTTCCTTGTCGTCGTCCTCGTGGTCTTCCTCGTCGTCGCCCTCGTCGCCCTCGTCGTCCTCGTCGTCCTCGTCGCCCTTGTCGTCCTCGTCGTCCTTGTCGTCGTCCTCGTCGTCCTCGTCGTCCTCGTCGTCCTCGTCGTTCCTTGTCGTCGTCCTCGTCGTCTTCTTCGTCGTCGCCCTCGTTGCCCTCGTCGTCCTCGTCGTCCTCGTCGTCGTTCCTCGTCCTCGTCGTTGTTCCTTGTCGTCGTCCTCCTCGTCTTCCTCGTCGTCGCCCTCGTCGCCCTCGTCGTCCTCGTCGTCGTCCCCGTCGTCGTAGTCGTCGTCCTCGACGTCCTCGTCGTCGTCGTCGTCGTCTTCCTCGTCGTCGCCCTCGTCGCCCTCGTCGTCCTCGTCATCGTCCTCGTCGTCTTCCTCGTCGTCGCCCTCGTCGCCCTCGTCGTCCTCGTCGCCGTTCCTCGTCCTCGTCGTCGTTCCTTGTCGTCGTCCTCGTCGTCTTCCTCGTCGTCGCCCTCGTCGTCCTCGTCGACCTCGTCGTCCTCGTCGTCCTCGTCGTCCTCGTCGTCGTTCCTCGTCCTCGTCGTCGTTCCTTGTCGTCGTCCTCGTGGTCTTCCTCGTCGTCGCCCTCGTCGCCCTCGTCGTCCTCGTCGCCCTTGTCGTCCTCGTCGTCCTTGTCGTCGTCCTCGTCGTCCTCGTCGTCCTCGTCGTCGTCCTCGTCGTCGTCCTCGTCGTCCTCGTCGTTCCTTGTCGTCGTCCTCGTCGTTCCTTGTCGTCGTCCTCGTCGTCTTCTTCGTCGTCGCCCTCGTTGCCCTCGTCGTCCTCGTCGTCCTCGTCGTCGTTCCTCGTCCTCGTCGTTGTTCCTTGTCGTCGTCCTCCTCGTCTTCCTCGTCGTCGCCCTCGTCGCCCTCGTCGTCCTCGTCGTCGTCCTCGTCGTCGTAGTCGTCGTCCTCGACGTCCTCGTCGTCGTCGTCGTCGTCTTCCTCGTCGTCGCCCTCGTCGCCCTCGTCGTCCTCGTCATCGTCCTCGTCGTCTTCCTCGTCGTCGCCCTCGTCGCCCTCGTCGTCCTCGTCGCCGTTCCTCGTCCTCGTCGTCGTTCCTTGTCGTCGTCCTCGTCGTCTTCCTCGTCGTCGCCCTCGTCGTCCTCGTCGACCTCGTCGTCCTCGTCGTCGTTCCTCGTCCTCGTCGTTGTTCCTTGTCGTCGTCCTCCTCGTCTTGCTCGTCGTCGCCCTCGTCGCCCTCGTCGTCCTCGTCGCGTCCTCGTCGTCGTAGTCGTCGTCCTCGTCGTCCCTCGTCGTCGTCGTCGTCGTCTTCCTCGTCGTCGCCCTCGTCGTCCTCGTCGTCCTCGTCGTCGTCGTCGTCGTCTTCCTCGTCGTCGCCCTCGTCGCCCTCGTCGTCCTCGTCGTCGTTCCTCGTCCTCGTCGTGGTTCCTCGTCGTCGTCGTCGTCCTCGTCGTCCTCCTCGTCGTCCTCGTCGTCCTCGTCGTCCTCGTCGTCCTCGTCGTCCTCGTCGTCCTCGTCGTCCTCGTCGTACTCGTCGTCCTCGTCCTCCTCGTCGTCGTTGTCGTCGTCCTCGTCGTCGTCCTCGTCGTCGTAGTCGTCGTCCTCGTCGTCGTCGTCGTCGTCTTCCTCGTCGTCGCCCTCGTCGCCCTCGTCGTCCTCGTCATCGTCCTCGTCGTCTTCCTCGTCGTCGCCCTCGTCGCCCTCGTCGTCCTCGTCGTCGTTCCTCGTCCTCGTCGTCGTTCCTTGTCGTCGTCCTCGTCGACTTCCTCGTCGTCGCCCTCGTCGTCCTCGTCGACCTCGTCGTCCTCGTCGTCCTCGTCGCCCTCGACGTCCTCGTCGTCCTCGTCGTCCTCGTCGTCCTCGTCATCGTCCTCGTCGTCTTCCTCGTCGTCGCCCTCGTCGCCCTCGTCGTCCTCGTCGTCGTTCCTCGTCCTCGTCGTGGTTCCTCGTCCTCGTCGTCGTTCCTCGTCCTCGTCGTCGTCGTCGTCGTCGTCGTCGTCGTCCTCGTCGTCCTCGTCGCCCTCGTCGTCCTCGACGTCGTTCCTCGTCCTCGACGTCGTTCCTCGTCCTCGTCGTTGTTCCTCGTCCTCGTCCTCGTCGTGGTTCCTCGTCCTCGTCGTCGTTCCTCGTCCTCGTCGTCGTCGTCGTCGTCGTCGTCGTCCTCGTCGTCCTCGTCGCCCTCGTCGTCCTCGTCGTCGTTCCTCGTCCTCGTCGTCGTTCCTCGTCCTCGTCGTCGTTCCTTGTCGTCGTCCTCGTGGTCTTCCTCGTCGTCGCCCTCGTCGCCCTCGTCGTCCTCGTCGCCCTTGTCGTCCTCGTCGTCCTTGTCGTCGTCCTCGTCGTCCTCGTCGTCCTCGTCGTCCTCGTCGTTCCTTGTCGTCGTCCTCGTCGTTCCTTGTCGTCGTCCTCGTCGTCTTCTTCGTCGTCGCCCTCGTTGCCCTCGTCGTCCTCGTCGTCCTCGTCGTCGTTCCTCGTCCTCGTCGTTGTTCCTTGTCGTCGTCCTCCTCGTCTTCCTCGTCGTCGCCCTCGTCGCCCTCGTCGTCCTCGTCGTCGTCCCCGTCGTCGTAGTCGTCGTCCTCGACGTCCTCGTCGTCGTCGTCGTCGTCTTCCTCGTCGTCGCCCTCGTCGCCCTCGTCGTCCTCGTCATCGTCCTCGTCGTCTTCCTCGTCGTCGCCCTCGTCGCCCTCGTCGTCCTCGTCGCCGTTCCTCGTCCTCGTCGTCGTTCCTTGTCGTCGTCCTCGTCGTCTTCCTCGTCGTCGCCCTCGTCGTCCTCGTCGACCTCGTCGTCCTCGTCGTCCTCGTCGTCGTTCCTCGTCCTCGTCGTTGTTCCTTGTCGTCGTCCTCCTCGTCTTCCTCGTCGTCGCCCTCGTCGCCCTCGTCGTCCTCGTCGTCGTCCTCTTCGTCGTAGTCGTCGTCCTCGTCGTCCTCGTCGTCGTCGTCGTCGTCTTCCTCGTCGTCGCCCTCGTCGCCCTCGTCGTCCTCATCATCGTCCTCGTCGTCTTCCTCGTCGTCGCCCTCGTCGCCCTCGTCGTCCTCGTCGCCGTTCCTCGTCCTCGTCGTCGTTCCTCGTCCTCGTCGTGGTTCCTCGTCCTCGTCGTCGTTCCTCGTCCTCGTCGTCGTCGTCGTCGTCGTCGTCCTCGTCCTCGTCGTCGTTCCTTGTCGTCGTCCTCGTGGTCTTCCTCGTCGTCGCCCTCGTCGCCCTCGTCGTCCTCGTCGTCCTCGTCGCCCTCGTCGTCCTCGTCGTCCTCGTCGTCCTCGTCATCGTCCTCGTCGTCTTCCTCGTCGTCACCCTCGTCGCCTTCGTCGTCCTCGTCGTCGTTCCTCGTCCTCGTCGTCGTTCCTCGTCCTCGTCGTTGTTCCTCGTCCTCGTCGTGGTTCCTCGTCCTCGTCGTCGCTCGTCGTCCTCGTCATCGTCCTCGTCGTCTTCCTCGTCGTCGCCCTCGTCGTCCTCGTCGCCGTTCCTCGTCCTCGTCGTCGTTCCTCGTCCTCGTCGTCGTTCGTTGTCGTCGTCCTCGTGGTCTTCCTCGTCGTCGCCCTCGTCGCCCTCGTCGTCCTCGTCGCCCTTGTCGTCCTCGTCGTCCTTGTCGTCGTCCTCGTCGTCCTCGTCGTCGTCCTCGTCGTCGTCCTCGTCGTCCTCGTCGTTCCTTGTCGTCGTCCTCGTCGTTCCTTGTCGTCGTCCTCGTCGTCTTCTTCGTCGTCGCCCTCGTTGCCCTCGTCGTCCTCGTCGTCCTCGTCGTCGTTCCTCGTCCTCGTCGTTGTTCCTTGTCGTCGTCCTCCTCGTCTTCCTCGTCGTCGCCCTCGTCGCCCTCGTCGTCCTCGTCGTCGTCCTCGTCGTCGTAGTCGTCGTCCTCGACGTCCTCGTCGTCGTCGTCGTCGTCTTCCTCGTCGTCGCCCTCGTCGCCCTCGTCGTCCTCGTCATCGTCCTCGTCGTCTTCCTCGTCGTCGCCCTCGTCGCCCTCGTCGTCCTCGTCGCCGTTCCTCGTCCTCGTCGTCGTTCCTTGTCGTCGTCCTCGTCGTCTTCCTCGTCGTCGCCCTCGTCGTCCTCGTCGACCTCGTCGTCCTCGTCGTCGTTCCTCGTCCTCGTCGTTGTTCCTTGTCGTCGTCCTCCTCGTCTTGCTCGTCGTCGCCCTCGTCGCCCTCGTCGTCCTCGTCGCGTCCTCGTCGTCGTAGTCGTCGTCCTCGTCGTCCTCGTCGTCGTCGTCGTCGTCTTCCTCGTCGTCGCCCTCGTCGTCCTCGTCGTCCTCGTCGTCGTCGTCGTCGTCTTCCTCGTCGTCGCCCTCGTCGCCCTCGTCGTCCTCGTCGTCGTTCCTCGTCCTCGTCGTG
>NW_027484912.1:261491-282736 GCF_050908995.1 Andrena cerasifolii
TTCCTCGTCCTCGTCGTCGTTCCTTGTCGTCGTCCTCGTCGACTTCCTCGTCGTCGCCCTCGTCGTCCTCGTCGACCTCGTCGTCCTCGTCGTCCTCGTCGCCCTCGACGTCCTCGTCGTCCTCGTCGTCCTCCTCGTCCTCGACGTCGTTCCTCGTCCTCGACGTCGTTCCTCGTCCTCGACGTCGTTCCTCGTCCTCGTCGTCCTTCCACGTCCTCGTCGTCGTCGATCCTCGTCCTCGTCGTCGTTCCTCGTCCTCGTCGTCGTTCCTCGTCCTCGTCGTCGTCGTTCCTCGTCCTCGTCGTGGTTCCTCGTCCTCGTCGCCGTTCCTCGTCCTCGTCGTCGTTCCTCGTCCTCGTCGCGGTTCCTCGTCCTCGTCGTCGTTCCTCGTCCTCGTCGCAGTTCCTCGTCCTCGTCGTCGTTCCTCGTCCTCGTCGTCGTTCCTCGTCCTCGTCGTCGTTGTTCCTCGCCCTCGTCGTCCTCGTCATCGTCCTCGTCGTCTTCCTCGTCGTCGCCCTCGTCGCCCTCGTCGTCCTCGTCGTCGTTCCTCGTCCTCGTCGTCGTTCCTTGCCGTCGTCCTCGTGGTCTTCCTCGTCGTCGCCCTCGTCGCCCTCGTCGCCCTTGTCGTCCTCGTCGTCCTCGTCGTCGCCCTCGTCGTCCTCGTCGCCCTTGTCGTCCTCGTCGTCCTCGTCGTCGCCCTCGTCGTCCTCGTCGCCCTTGTCGTCCTCGTCGTCCTCGTCGTCGTCCTCGTCCTCGTCGTCGTTCCTCGTCCTCGTCGCGGTTCCTCGTCCTCGTCGTCGTTCCTCGTCCTCGTCGCGGTTCCTCGTCCTCGTCGTCGTTCCTCGTCCTCGTCGTCGTTCCTCGTCCTCGTCGTCGTTGTTCCTCGCCCTCGTCGTCCTCGTCATCGTCCTCGTCGTCTTCCTCGTCGTCACCCTCGTCGCCCTCGTCGTCCTCGTCGTCGTTCCTCGTCCTCGTCATCGTTCCTCGTCCTCGTCGTGGTTCCTCGTCCTCGTCGTCGTTCCTCGTCCTCGTCGTCGTCGTCGTCGTCGTCGTCGTCGTCCTCGTCGTCCTCGTCGCCCTCGTCGTCCTCGTCGTCGTTCCTCGTCCTCGTCGTCGTTCCTCGTCCTCGTCGTCGTTCCTTGTCGTCGTCCTCGTGGTCTTCCTCGTCGTCGCCCTCGTCGCCCTCGTCGTCCTCGTCGCCCTTGTCTTCCTCGTCGTCCTTGTCGTCGTCCTCGTCGTCCTCGTCGTCCTCGTCGTCCTCGTCGTTCCTTGTCGTCGTCCTCGTCGTTCCTTGTCGTCGTCCTCGTCGTCTTCTTCGTCGTCGCCCTCGTTGCCCTCGTCGTCCTCGTCGTCCTCGTCGTCGTTCCTCGTCGTCGTCGTCGTCCTCGTCGTCCTCCTCGTCGTCCTCGTCGTCCTCGTCGTCCTCGTCGTCCTCGTCGTCCTCGTCGTCCTCGTCGTCCTCGTCGTACTCGTCGTCCTCGTCCTCCTCGTCGTCGTTGTCGTCGTCCTCGTCGTCGTCCTCGTCGTCGTAGTCGTCGTCCTCGTCGTCGTCGTCGTCGTCTTCCTCGTCGTCGCCCTCGTCGCCCTCGTCGTCCTCGTCATCGTCCTCGTCGTCTTCCTCGTCGTCGCCCTCGTCGCCCTCGTCGTCCTCGTCGTCGTTCCTCGTCCTCGTCGTCGTTCCTTGTCGTCGTCCTCGTCGACTTCCTCGTCGTCGCCCTCGTCGTCCTCGTCGACCTCGTCGTCCTCGTCGTCCTCGTCGCCCTCGACGTCCTCGTCGTCCTCGTCGTCCTCCTCGTCCTCGACGTCGTTCCTCGTCCTCGACGTCGTTCCTCGTCCTCGACGTCGTTCCTCGTCCTCGTCGTCCTTCCACGTCCTCGTCGTCGTCGATCCTCGTCCTCGTCGTCGTTCCTCGTCCTCGTCGTCGTTCCTCGTCCTCGTCGTCGTCGTTCCTCGTCCTCGTCGTGGTTCCTCGTCCTCGTCGCCGTTCCTCGTCCTCGTCGTCGTTCCTCGTCCTCGTCGCGGTTCCTCGTCGCCCTCGTCGTCCTCGTCGCCCTTGTCGTCCTCGTCGTCCTCGTCGTCGCCCTCGTCGTCCTCGTCGCCCTTGTCGTCCTCGTCGTCCTCGTCGTCGTCCTCGTCGTCCTCGTCGCCCTCGTCGTCCTCGTCGCCGTTCCTCGTCCTCGTCGTCGTTCCTCGTCCTCGTCGCGGTTCCCTCGTCCTCGTCGTCGTTCCTCGTCCTCGTCGCGGTTCCTCGTCCTCGTCGTCGTTCCTCGTCCTCGTCGTCGTTCCTCGTCCTCGTCGTCGTTGTTCCTCGCCCTCGTCGTCCTCGTCATCGTCCTCGTCGTCTTCCTCGTCGTCGCCCTCGTCGCCCTCGTCGTCCTCGTCGTCGTTCCTCGTCCTCGTCGTCGTTCCTTGCCGTCGTCCTCGTGGTCTTCCTCGTCGTCGCCCTCGTCGCCCTCGTCGCCCTTGTCGTCCTCGTCGTCCTCGTCGTCGCCCTCGTCGTCCTCGTCGCCCTTGTCGTCCTCGTCGTCCTCGTCGTCCGTCCTCGTCGTCCTCGTCGCCCTCGTCGTCCTCGTCGTCGTTCCTCGTCCTCGTCGTCGTTCCTCGTCCTCGTTGTCGTTCCTCGTCCTCGTCGTCGTTCCTTGTCGTCGTCCTCGTGGTCTTCCTCGTCGTCGCCCTCGTCGCCCTCGTCGTCCTCGTCGCCCTTGTCGTCCTCGTCGTCCTCGTCGTCGTCCTCGTCGTCCTCGTCGTCCTCGTCGTCGTCGTCGTCCTCGTCGTCGTCCTCGTCGTCCTCCTCGTCGTCGTCGTCGTCGTCCTCGTCGTCCTCCTCGTCGTCGTCGTCGTCCTCGTCGTCTCCTCGTCGTCGTCGTCGTCCTCGTCGTCTTCCTCCTCGTCGGCGTCGTTCCTCGTCGTCGTCGTCGTCGTCGTCGTCCTCGTCGTCGTCGTCGTACTCGTCGTCCTCATCCTCGTCGTCGTCGTCGCCCTCGTCGTCCTCCTCGTCGTCGTCGTCGTCGTCCTCGTCGTCGTCCTCGTCGTCCTCCTCCTCGTCGTCGTCGTCGTCCTCGTCGTCCTCGTCGTCGTCGTCGTCGTCGTCGTCGTTCCTCGTCCTCGACGTCGTTCCTCGTCCTCGACGTCGTTCCTCGTCCTCGACGACGTTCCTCGTCCTCGACGTCGTTCCTCGTCCTCGACGTCGTTCCTCGTCCTCGACGTCGTTCCTCGTCCTCGACGTCGTTCCTCGTCCTCGACGTCGTTCCTCGTCCTCGACGTCGTTCCTCGTCCTCGACGACGTTCCTCGTCCTCGACGTCGTTCCTCGTCCTCGACGTCGTTCCTCGTCCTCGACGTCGTTCCTCGTCCTCGACGTCGTTCCTCGTCCTCGACGTCGTTCCTCGTCCTCGACGTCGTTCCTCGTCCTCGACGTCGTTCCTCGTCCTCGACGTCGTTCCTCGTCCTCGACGTCGTTCCTCGTCCTCGACGTCGTTCCTCGTCCTCGTCGTCGTTCCTCGTCCTCGTCGTGGTTCCTCGTCCTCGTCGTCGTTCCTCGTCCTCGTCGTCGTCCTTGTCGTTGTCGTCCTCGTCGTCCTCGTCGCCCTCGTCGTCCTCGTCGCCCTCGTCGTCCTCGTCGTCGTTCCTCGTCCTCGTCGTCGTTCCTTGTCGTCGTCCTCGTGGTCTTCCTCGTCGTCGCCCTCGTCGCCCTCGTCGTCCTCGTCGCCCTTGTCGTCCTCGTCGTCCTCGTCGTCGTCCTCGTCGTCCTCGTCGTCCTCGTCGTCGTCCTCGTCGTCGTCCTCGTCGTCCTCGTCGTTCCTTGTCGTCGTCCTCGTCGTCTTCTTCGTCGTCGCCCTCGTTGCCCTCGTCGTCCTCGTCGTCCTCGTCGTCGTTCCTCGTCCTCGTCGTTGTTCCTTGTCGTCGTCCTCCTCGTCTTCCTCGTCGTCGCCCTCGTCGCCCTCGTCGTCCTCGTCGTCGTCCTCGTCGTCGTAGTCGTCGTCCTCGTCGTCCTCGTCGTCGTCGTCGTCGTCTTCCTCGTCGTCGCCCTCGTCGCCCTCGTCGTCCTCGTCATCGTCCTCGTCGTCGCCCTCGTCGCCCTCGTCGTCCTCGTCGCCGTTCCTCGTCCTCGTCGTCGTTCCTTGTCGCCGTCCTCGTCGTCTTCCTCGTCGTCGCCCACGTCGTCCTCGTCGACCTCGTCGTCCTCGTCGTCCTCGTCGTCCTCGTCGTCCTCGTCGTCGTTCCTCGTTCTCGTCGTTGTTCCTTGTCGTCGTCCTCCTCGTCTTCCTCGTCGTCGCCCTCGTCGCCCTCGTCGCCCTCGTCGTCCTCGTCGTCGTCCTCGTCGTCGTAGTCGTCGTCCTCGTCGTCCTCGTCGTCGTCGTCGTCGTCTTCCTCGTCGTCGCCCTCGTCGCCCGCGTCGTCCTCGTCGTCCTCGTCGTCCTCGTCGTCCTCGTCGTCCTCGTCATCGTCCTCGTCGTCTTCCTCGTCGTCGCCCTCGTCGTCCTCGTCGTCCTCGTCGTCCTCGTCGTCCTCGTCGTCCTCGTCGTCCTCGTCATCGTCCTCGTCGTCTTCCTCGTCGTCGCCCTCGTCGCCCTCGTCGTCCTCGTCCTCGTCGTCGTTCCTTGCCGTCGTCCTCGTGGTCTTCCTCGTCGTCGCCCTCGTCGCCCTCGTCGCCCTTGTCGTCCTCGTCGTCCTCGTCGTCGCCCTCGTCGTCCTCGTCGCCCTTGTCGTCCTCGTCGTCCTCGTCGTCGTCCTCGTCGTCCTCGTCGCCCTCGTCGTCCTCGTCGTCGTTCCTCGTCCTCGTCGTCGTTCCTCGTCCTCGTTGTCGTTCCTCGTCCTCGTCGTCGTTCCTTGTCGTCGTCCTCGTGGTCTTCCTCGTCGTCGCCCTCGTCGCCCTCGTCGTCCTCGTCGCCCTTGTCGTCCTCGTCGTCCTCGTCGTCGTCCTCGTCGTCCTCGTCGTCCTCGTCGTCCTCGTCGTCCTCGTCGTCGCCCTCGTCGCCCTCGTCGTCCTCGTCGTCATCCTCGTCGTCGTAGTCGTCGTCCTCGTCGTCCTCGTCGTCGTCGTCGTCGTCTTCCTCGTCGTCGCCCTCGTCGCCCTCGTCGTCCTCGTCATCGTCCTCGTCGTCTTCCTCGTCGTCGCCCTCGTCGCCCTCGTCGTCCTCGTCGCCGTTCCTCGTCCTCGTCGTCGTTCCTTGTCGTCGTCCTCGTCGTCTTCCTCGTCGTCGCCCTCGTCGTCCTCGTCGACCTCGTCGTCCTCGTAGTCCTCGTCGTCCTCGTCGTCGTTCCTCGTCCTCGTCGTTGTTCCTTGTCGTCGTCCTCGTCGTTGTTCCTTGTCGTCGTCCTCCTCGTCTTCCTCGTCGTCGCCCTCGTCGCCCTCGTCTTCCTCGTCGTCGCCCTCGTCGCCCTCGTCGTCCTCGTCGTCGTCCTCGTCTTCGTAGTCGTCGTCCTCGTCGTCCTCGTCGTCGTCGTCGTCGTCTTCCTCGTCGTCGCCCTCGTCGCCCTCGTCGTCCTCGTCATCGTCCTCGTCGTCTTCCTCGTCGTCGCCCTCGTCGCCCTCGTCGTCCTCGTCGTCGTTCCTCGTCCTCGTCGTCGTTCCTTTTCGTCGTCCTCGTCGTCTTCCTCGTCGTCGCCCTCGTCGTCCTCGTCGACCTCGTCGTCCTCGTCGTCCTCGTCGCCCTCGTCGTCCTCGTCGTCCTCGTCGTCCTCGTCATCGTCCTCGTCGTCTTCCTCGTCGTCACCCTCGTCGCCCTCGTCGTCCTCGTCGTCGTTCCTCGTCCTCGTCATCGTTCCTCGTCCTCGTCGTGGTTCCTCGTCCTCGTCGTCGTTCCTCGTCCTCGTCGTCGTCGTCGTCGTCGTCGTCGTCGTCCTCGTCGTCCTCGTCGCCCTCGTCGTCCTCGTCGTCGTTCCTCGTCCTCGTCGTCGTTCCTCGTCCTCGTCGTCGTTCCTTGTCGTCGTCCTCGTGGTCTTCCTCGTCGTCGCCCTCGTCGCCCTCGTCGTCCTCGTCGCCCTTGTCTTCCTCGTCGTCCTTGTCGTCGTCCTCGTCGTCCTCGTCGTCCTCGTCGTCCTCGTCGTTCCTTGTCGTCGTCCTCGTCGTTCCTTGTCGTCGTCCTCGTCGTCTTCTTCGTCGTCGCCCTCGTTGCCCTCGTCGTCCTCGTCGTCCTCGTCGTCGTTCCTCGTCCTCGTCGTTGTTCCTTGTCGTCGTCCTCCTCGTCTTCCTCGTCGTCGCCCTCGTCGCCCTCGTCGTCCTCGTCGTCGTCCCCGTCGTCGTAATCGTCGTCCTCGACGTCCTCGTCGTCGTCGTCGTCGTCTTCCTCGTCGTCGCCCTCGTCGCCCTCGTCGTCCTCGTCATCGTCCTCGTCGTCTTCCTCGTCGTCGCCCTCGTCGCCCTCGTCGTCCTCGTCGCCGTTCCTCGTCCTCGTCGTCGTTCCTTGTCGTCGTCCTCGTCGTCTTCCTCGTCGTCGCCCTCGTCGTCCTCGTCGCCCTCGTCGTCCTCGTCGACCTCGTCGTCCTCGTCGTCCTCGTCGTCCTCGTCGACCTCGTCGTCCTCGTCGTCCTCGTCGTCCTCGTCGTCGTTCCTCGTCCTCGTCGTTGTTCCTTGTCGTCGTCCTCCTCGTCTTCCTCGTCGTCGCCCTCGTCGCCCTCGTCGTCCTCGTCGTCGTCCTCTTCGTCGTAGTCGTCGTCCTCGTCGTCCTCGTCGTCGTCGTCGTCGTCTTCCTCGTCGTCGCCCTCGTCGCCCTCGTCGTCCTCGTCATCGTCCTCGTCGTCTTCCTCGTCGTCGCCCTCGTCGCCCTCGTCGTCCTCGTCGCCGTTCCTCGTCCTCGTCGTCGTTCCTCGTCCTCGTCGTGGTTCCTCGTCCTCGTCGTCGTTCCTCGTCCTCGTCGTCGTCGTCGTCGTCGTCGTCCTCGTCCTCGTCGTCGTTCCTTGTCGTCGTCCTCGTGGTCTTCCTCGTCGTCGCCCTCGTCGCCCTCGTCGTCCTCGTCGTCCTCGTCGCCCTCGTCGTCCTCGTCGTCCTCGTCGTCCTCGTCATCGTCCTCGTCGTCTTCCTCGTCGTCACCCTCGTCGCCTTCGTCGTCCTCGTCGTCGTTCCTCGTCCTCGTCGTCGTTCCTCGTCCTCGTCGTTGTTCCTCGTCCTCGTCGTGGTTCCTCGTCCTCGTCGTCGTTCCTCGTCCTCGTCGTCGTCGTCGTCGTCGTCGTCCTCGTCGTCCTCGTCGCCCTCGTCGTCCTCGTCGTCGTTCCTCGTCCTCGTCGTCGTTCCTCGTCCTCATCGTCGTTCCTTGTCGTCGTCCTCGTGGTCTTCCTCGTCGTCGCCCTCGTCGCCCTCGTCGTCCTCGTCGCCCTTGTCGTCCTCGTCGTCCTTGTCGTCGTCCTCGTCGTCCTCGTCGTCCTCGTCGTCGTCCTCGTCGTCGTCCTCGTCGTCCTCGTCGTTCCTTGTCGTCGTCCTCGTCGTTCCTTGTCGTCGTCCTCGTCGTCTTCTTCGTCGTCGCCCTCGTTGCCCTCGTCGTCCTCGTCGTCCTCGTCGTCGTTCCTTGTCCTCGTCGTTGTTCCTTGTCGTCGTCCTCCTCGTCTTCCTCGTCGTCGCCCTCGTCGCCCTCGTCGTCCTCGTCGTCGTCCTCGTCGTCGTAGTCGTCGTCCTCGACGTCCTCGTCGTCGTCGTCGTCGTCTTCCTCGTCGTCGCCCTCGTCGCCCTCGTCGTCCTCGTCATCGTCCTCGTCGTCTTCCTCGTCGTCGCCCTCGTCGCCCTCGTCGTCCTCGTCGCCGTTCCTCGTCCTCGTCGTCGTTCCTTGTCGTCGTCCTCGTCGTCTTCCTCGTCGTCGCCCTCGTCGTCCTCGTCGACCTCGTCGTCCTCGTCGTCGTTCCTCGTCCTCGTCGTTGTTCCTTGTCGTCGTCCTCCTCGTCTTGCTCGTCGTCGCCCTCGTCGCCCTCGTCGTCCTCGTCGCGTCCTCGTCGTCGTAGTCGTCGTCCTCGTCGTCCTCGTCGTCGTCGTCGTCGTCTTCCTCGTCGTCGCCCTCGTCGTCCTCGTCGTCCTCGTCGTCGTCGTCGTCGTCTTCCTCGTCGTCGCCCTCGTCGCCCTCGTCGTCCTCGTCGTCGTTCCTCGTCCTCGTCGTGGTTCCTCGTCGTCGTCGTCGTCCTCGTCGTCCTCCTCGTCGTCCTCGTCGTCCTCGTCGTCCTCGTCGTCCTCGTCGTCCTCGTCGTCCTCGTCGTCCTCGTCGTACTCGTCGTCCTCGTCCTCCTCGTCGTCGTTGTCGTCGTCCTCGTCGTCGTCCTCGTCGTCGTAGTCGTCGTCCTCGTCGTCGTCGTCGTCGTCTTCCTCGTCGTCGCCCTCGTCGCCCTCGTCGTCCTCGTCATCGTCCTCGTCGTCTTCCTCGTCGTCGCCCTCGTCGCCCTCATCGTCCTCGTCGTCGTTCCTCGTCCTCGTCGTCGTTCCTTGTCGTCGTCCTCGTCGACTTCCTCGTCGTCGCCCTCGTCGTCCTCGTCGACCTCGTCGTCCTCGTCGTCCTCGTCGCCCTCGACGTCCTCGTCGTCCTCGTCGTCCTCGTCGTCCTCGTCATCGTCCTCGTCGTCTTCCTCGTCGTCGCCCTCGTCGTCCTCGTCGACCTCGTCGTCCTCGTCGTCGTTCCTCGTCCTCGTCGTTGTTCCTTGTCGTCGTCCTCCTCGTCTTGCTCGTCGTCGCCCTCGTCGCCCTCGTCGTCCTCGTCGCGTCCTCGTCGTCGTAGTCGTCGTCCTCGTCGTCCTCGTCGTCGTCGTCGTCGTCTTCCTCGTCGTCGCCCTCGTCGTCCTCGTCGTCCTCGTCGTCGTCGTCGTCGTCTTCCTCGTCGTCGCCCTCGTCGCCCTCGTCGTCCTCGTCGTCGTTCCTCGTCCTCGTCGTGGTTCCTCGTCGTCGTCGTCGTCCTCGTCGTCCTCCTCGTCGTCCTCGTCGTCCTCGTCGTCCTCGTCGTCCTCGTCGTCCTCGTCGTCCTCGTCGTCGTCCTCGTCGTCGTCGTCGTCGTCTTCCTCGTCGTCGCCCTCGTCGCCCTCGTCGTACTCGTCGTCCTCGTCCTCCTCGTCGTCGTTGTCGTCGTCCTCGTCGTCGTCCTCGTCGTCGTAGTCGTCGTCCTCGTCGTCGTCGTCGTCGTCTTCCTCGTCGTCGCCCTCGTCGCCCTCGTCGTCCTCGTCATCGTCCTCGTCGTCTTCCTCGTCGTCGCCCTCGTCGCCCTCGTCGTCCTCGTCGTCGTTCCTCGTCCTCGTCGTCGTTCCTTGTCGTCGTCCTCGTCGACTTCCTCGTCGTCGCCCTCGTCGTCCTCGTCGACCTCGTCGTCCTCGTCGTCCTCGTCGCCCTCGACGTCCTCGTCGTCCTCGTCGTCCTCGTCGTCCTCGTCATCGTCCTCGTCGTCTTCCTCGTCGTCGCCCTCGTCGCCCTCGTCGTCCTCGTCGTCGTTCCTCGTCCTCGTCGTCGTTCCTCGTCCTCGTCGTTGTTCCTCGTCCTCGTCGTGGTTCCTCGTCCTCGTCGTCGTTCCTCGTCCTCGTCGTCGTCGTCGTCGTCGTCGTCCTCGTCGTCCTCGTCGCCCTCGTCGTCCTCGTCGTCGTTCCTCGTCCTCGTCGTCGTTCCTCGTCCTCGTCGTCGTTCCTTGTCGTCGTCCTCGTGGTCTTCCTCGTCGTCGCCCTCGTCGCCCTCGTCGTCCTCGTCGCCCTTGTCGTCCTCGTCGTCCTTGTCGTCGTCCTCGTCGTCCTCGTCGTCCTCGTCGTCGTCCTCGTCGTCGTCCTCGTCGTCCTCGTCGTTCCTTGTCGTCGTCCTCGTCGTTCCTTGTCGTCGTCCTCGTCGTCTTCTTCGTCGTCGCCCTCGTTGCCCTCGTCGTCCTCGTCGTCCTCGTCGTCGTTCCTCGTCCTCGTCGTTGTTCCTTGTCGTCGTCCTCCTCGTCTTCCTCGTCGTCGCCCTCGTCGCCCTCGTCGTCCTCGTCGTCGTCCTCGTCGTCGTAGTCGTCGTCCTCGACGTCCTCGTCGTCGTCGTCGTCGTCTTCCTCGTCGTCGCCCTCGTCGCCCTCGTCGTCCTCGTCATCGTCCTCGTCGTCTTCCTCGTCGTCGCCCTCGTCGCCCTCGTCGTCCTCGTCGCCGTTCCTCGTCCTCGTCGTCGTTCCTTGTCGTCGTCCTCGTCGTCTTCCTCGTCGTCGCCCTCGTCGTCCTCGTCGACCTCGTCGTCCTCGTCGTCGTTCCTCGTCCTCGTCGTTGTTCCTTGTCGTCGTCCTCCTCGTCTTGCTCGTCGTCGCCCTCGTCGCCCTCGTCGTCCTCGTCGCGTCCTCGTCGTCGTAGTCGTCGTCCTCGTCGTCCTCGTCGTCGTCGTCGTCGTCTTCCTCGTCGTCGCCCTCGTCGTCCTCGTCGTCCTCGTCGTCGTCGTCGTCGTCTTCCTCGTCGTCGCCCTCGTCGCCCTCGTCGTCCTCGTCGTCGTTCCTCGTCCTCGTCGTGGTTCCTCGTCGTCGTCGTCGTCCTCGTCGTCCTCCTCGTCGTCCTCGTCGTCCTCGTCGTCCTCGTCGTCCTCGTCGTCCTCGTCGTCCTCGTCGTCCTCGTCGTACTCGTCGTCCTCGTCCTCCTCGTCGTCGTTGTCGTCGTCCTCGTCGTCGTCCTCGTCGTCGTAGTCGTCGTCCTCGTCGTCGTCGTCGTCGTCTTCCTCGTCGTCGCCCTCGTCGCCCTCGTCGTCCTCGTCATCGTCCTCGTCGTCTTCCTCGTCGTCGCCCTCGTCGCCCTCGTCGTCCTCGTCGTCGTTCCTCGTCCTCGTCGTCGTTCCTCGTCCTCGTCGTCGTTCCTCGTCCTCGACGTCGTTCCTCGTCCTCGACGTCGTTCCTCGTCCTCGACGTCGTTCCTCGTCCTCGACGTCGTTCCTCGTCCTCGACGTCGTTCCTCGTCCTCGACGTCGTTCCTCGTCCTCGTCGATCCTCGTCCTCGACGTCGTTCCTCGTCCTCGACGTCGTTCCTCGTCCTCGACGTCGTTCCTCGTCCTCGACGTCGTTCCTCGTCCTCGTCGTCGTTCCTCGTCCTCGTCGTGGTTCCTCGTCCTCGTCGTCGTTCCTCGTCCTCGTCGTCGTCCTCGTCGTCGTCGTCCTCGTCGTCGTCGTCGTCGTCGTCGTCGTCGTCGTCGATCCTCGTCGTCCTCGTCGTCCTCGTCGTCGTCGTCGTCGTCTTCCTCGTCGTCGCCCTCGTCGCCCTCGTCGTCCTCGTCGTCGTTCCTCGTCCTCGTCGTGGTTCCTCGTCGTCCTCGTCGTCGTTCCTCGTCCTCGTCGTCGTTCCTCGTCCTCGTCGTCGTTCCTTGTCGTCGTCCTCGTGGTCTTCCTCGTCGTCGCCCTCGTCGCCCTCGTCGTCCTCGTCGCCCTTGTCTTCCTCGTCGTCCTTGTCGTCGTCCTCGTCGTCCTCGTCGTCCTCGTCGTCCTCGTCGTTCCTTGTCGTCGTCCTCGTCGTTCCTTGTCGTCGTCCTCGTCGTCTTCTTCGTCGTCGCCCTCGTTGCCCTCGTCGTCCTCGTCGTCCTCGTCGTCGTTCCTCGTCCTCGTCGTTGTTCCTTGTCGTCGTCCTCCTCGTCTTCCTCGTCGTCGCCCTCGTCGCCCTCGTCGTCCTCGTCGTCGTCCCCGTCGTCGTAATCGTCGTCCTCGACGTCCTCGTCGTCGTCGTCGTCGTCTTCCTCGTCGTCGCCCTCGTCGCCCTCGTCGTCCTCGTCATCGTCCTCGTCGTCTTCCTCGTCGTCGCCCTCGTCGCCCTCGTCGTCCTCGTCGCCGTTCCTCGTCCTCGTCGTCGTTCCTTGTCGTCGTCCTCGTCGTCTTCCTCGTCGTCGCCCTCGTCGTCCTCGTCGCCCTCGTCGTCCTCGTCGACCTCGTCGTCCTCGTCGTCCTCGTCGTCCTCGTCGTCGTTCCTCGTCCTCGTCGTTGTTCCTTGTCGTCGTCCTCCTCGTCTTCCTCGTCGTCGCCCTCGTCGCCCTCGTCGTCCTCGTCGTCGTCCTCTTCGTCGTAGTCGTCGTCCTCGTCGTCCTCGTCGTCGTCGTCGTCGTCTTCCTCGTCGTCGCCCTCGTCGCCCTCGTCGTCCTCGTCATCGTCCTCGTCGTCTTCCACGTCGTCGCCCTCGTCGCCCTCGTCGTCCTCGTCGCCGTTCCTCGTCCTCGTCGTCGTTCCTCGTCCTCGTCGTGGTTCCTCGTCCTCGTCGTCGTTCCTCGTCCTCGTCGTCGTCGTCGTCGTCGTCGTCCTCGTCCTCGTCGTCGTTCCTTGTCGTCGTCCTCGTGGTCTTCCTCGTCGTCGCCCTCGTCGCCCTCGTCGTCCTCGTCGTCCTCGTCGCCCTCGTCGTCCTCGTCGTCCTCGTCGTCCTCGTCATCGTCCTCGTCGTCTTCCTCGTCGTCACCCTCGTCGCCTTCGTCGTCCTCGTCGTCGTTCCTCGTCCTCGTCGTCGTTCCTCGTCCTCGTCGTTGTTCCTCGTCCTCGTCGTGGTTCCTCGTCCTCGTCGTCGTTCCTCGTCCTCGTCGTCGTCGTCGTCGTCGTCGTCCTCGTCGTCCTCGTCGCCCTCGTCGTCCTCGTCGTCGTTCCTCGTCCTCGTCGTCGTTCCTCGTCCTCATCGTCGTTCCTTGTCGTCGTCCTCGTGGTCTTCCTCGTCGTCGCCCTCGTCGCCCTCGTCGTCCTCGTCGCCCTTGTCGTCCTCGTCGTCCTTGTCGTCGTCCTCGTCGTCCTCGTCGTCCTCGTCGTCGTCCTCGTCGTCGTCCTCGTCGTCCTCGTCGTTCCTTGTCGTCGTCCTCGTCGTTCCTTGTCGTCGTCCTCGTCGTCTTCTTCGTCGTCGCCCTCGTTGCCCTCGTCGTCCTCGTCGTCCTCGTCGTCGTTCCTTGTCCTCGTCGTTGTTCCTTGTCGTCGTCCTCCTCGTCTTCCTCGTCGTCGCCCTCGTCGCCCTCGTCGTCCTCGTCGTCGTCCTCGTCGTCGTAGTCGTCGTCCTCGACGTCCTCGTCGTCGTCGTCGTCGTCTTCCTCGTCGTCGCCCTCGTCGCCCTCGTCGTCCTCGTCATCGTCCTCGTCGTCTTCCTCGTCGTCGCCCTCGTCGCCCTCGTCGTCCTCGTCGCCGTTCCTCGTCCTCGTCGTCGTTCCTTGTCGTCGTCCTCGTCGTCTTCCTCGTCGTCGCCCTCGTCGTCCTCGTCGACCTCGTCGTCCTCGTCGTCGTTCCTCGTCCTCGTCGTTGTTCCTTGTCGTCGTCCTCCTCGTCTTGCTCGTCGTCGCCCTCGTCGCCCTCGTCGTCCTCGTCGCGTCCTCGTCGTCGTAGTCGTCGTCCTCGTCGTCCTCGTCGTCGTCGTCGTCGTCTTCCTCGTCGTCGCCCTCGTCGTCCTCGTCGTCCTCGTCGTCGTCGTCGTCGTCTTCCTCGTCGTCGCCCTCGTCGCCCTCGTCGTCCTCGTCGTCGTTCCTCGTCCTCGTCGTGGTTCCTCGTCGTCGTCGTCGTCCTCGTCGTCCTCCTCGTCGTCCTCGTCGTCCTCGTCGTCCTCGTCGTCCTCGTCGTCCTCGTCGTCCTCGTCGTCCTCGTCGTACTCGTCGTCCTCGTCCTCCTCGTCGTCGTTGTCGTCGTCCTCGTCGTCGTCCTCGTCGTCGTAGTCGTCGTCCTCGTCGTCGTCGTCGTCGTCTTCCTCGTCGTCGCCCTCGTCGCCCTCGTCGTCCTCGTCATCGTCCTCGTCGTCTTCCTCGTCGTCGCCCTCGTCGCCCTCATCGTCCTCGTCGTCGTTCCTCGTCCTCGTCGTCGTTCCTTGTCGTCGTCCTCGTCGACTTCCTCGTCGTCGCCCTCGTCGTCCTCGTCGACCTCGTCGTCCTCGTCGTCCTCGTCGCCCTCGACGTCCTCGTCGTCCTCGTCGTCCTCGTCGTCCTCGTCATCGTCCTCGTCGTCTTCCTCGTCGTCGCCCTCGTCGTCCTCGTCGACCTCGTCGTCCTCGTCGTCGTTCCTCGTCCTCGTCGTTGTTCCTTGTCGTCGTCCTCCTCGTCTTGCTCGTCGTCGCCCTCGTCGCCCTCGTCGTCCTCGTCGCGTCCTCGTCGTCGTAGTCGTCGTCCTCGTCGTCCTCGTCGTCGTCGTCGTCGTCTTCCTCGTCGTCGCCCTCGTCGTCCTCGTCGTCCTCGTCGTCGTCGTCGTCGTCTTCCTCGTCGTCGCCCTCGTCGCCCTCGTCGTCCTCGTCGTCGTTCCTCGTCCTCGTCGTGGTTCCTCGTCGTCGTCGTCGTCCTCGTCGTCCTCCTCGTCGTCCTCGTCGTCCTCGTCGTCCTCGTCGTCCTCGTCGTCCTCGTCGTCCTCGTCGTCGTCCTCGTCGTCGTCGTCGTCGTCTTCCTCGTCGTCGCCCTCGTCGCCCTCGTCGTACTCGTCGTCCTCGTCCTCCTCGTCGTCGTTGTCGTCGTCCTCGTCGTCGTCCTCGTCGTCGTAGTCGTCGTCCTCGTCGTCGTCGTCGTCGTCTTCCTCGTCGTCGCCCTCGTCGCCCTCGTCGTCCTCGTCATCGTCCTCGTCGTCTTCCTCGTCGTCGCCCTCGTCGCCCTCGTCGTCCTCGTCGTCGTTCCTCGTCCTCGTCGTCGTTCCTCGTCCTCGTCGTCGTTCCTTGTCGTCGTCCTCGTCGACTTCCTCGTCGTCGCCCTCGTCGTCCTCGTCGACCTCGTCGTCCTCGTCGTCCTCGTCGCCCTCGACGTCCTCGTCGTCCTCGTCGTCCTCGTCGTCCTCGTCATCGTCCTCGTCGTCTTCCTCGTCGTCGCCCTCGTCGCCCTCGTCGTCCTCGTCGTCGTTCCTCGTCCTCGTCGTCGTTCCTCGTCCTCGTCGTTGTTCCTCGTCCTCGTCGTGGTTCCTCGTCCTCGTCGTCGTTCCTCGTCCTCGTCGTCGTCGTCGTCGTCGTCGTCCTCGTCGTCCTCGTCGCCCTCGTCGTCCTCGTCGTCGTTCCTCGTCCTCGTCGTCGTTCCTCGTCCTCGTCGTCGTTCCTTGTCGTCGTCCTCGTGGTCTTCCTCGTCGTCGCCCTCGTCGCCCTCGTCGTCCTCGTCGCCCTTGTCGTCCTCGTCGTCCTTGTCGTCGTCCTCGTCGTCCTCGTCGTCCTCGTCGTCGTCCTCGTCGTCGTCCTCGTCGTCCTCGTCGTTCCTTGTCGTCGTCCTCGTCGTTCCTTGTCGTCGTCCTCGTCGTCTTCTTCGTCGTCGCCCTCGTTGCCCTCGTCGTCCTCGTCGTCCTCGTCGTCGTTCCTCGTCCTCGTCGTTGTTCCTTGTCGTCGTCCTCCTCGTCTTCCTCGTCGTCGCCCTCGTCGCCCTCGTCGTCCTCGTCGTCGTCCTCGTCGTCGTAGTCGTCGTCCTCGACGTCCTCGTCGTCGTCGTCGTCGTCTTCCTCGTCGTCGCCCTCGTCGCCCTCGTCGTCCTCGTCATCGTCCTCGTCGTCTTCCTCGTCGTCGCCCTCGTCGCCCTCGTCGTCCTCGTCGCCGTTCCTCGTCCTCGTCGTCGTTCCTTGTCGTCGTCCTCGTCGTCTTCCTCGTCGTCGCCCTCGTCGTCCTCGTCGACCTCGTCGTCCTCGTCGTCGTTCCTCGTCCTCGTCGTTGTTCCTTGTCGTCGTCCTCCTCGTCTTGCTCGTCGTCGCCCTCGTCGCCCTCGTCGTCCTCGTCGCGTCCTCGTCGTCGTAGTCGTCGTCCTCGTCGTCCTCGTCGTCGTCGTCGTCGTCTTCCTCGTCGTCGCCCTCGTCGTCCTCGTCGTCCTCGTCGTCGTCGTCGTCGTCTTCCTCGTCGTCGCCCTCGTCGCCCTCGTCGTCCTCGTCGTCGTTCCTCGTCCTCGTCGTGGTTCCTCGTCGTCGTCGTCGTCCTCGTCGTCCTCCTCGTCGTCCTCGTCGTCCTCGTCGTCCTCGTCGTCCTCGTCGTCCTCGTCGTCCTCGTCGTCCTCGTCGTACTCGTCGTCCTCGTCCTCCTCGTCGTCGTTGTCGTCGTCCTCGTCGTCGTCCTCGTCGTCGTAGTCGTCGTCCTCGTCGTCGTCGTCGTCGTCTTCCTCGTCGTCGCCCTCGTCGCCCTCGTCGTCCTCGTCATCGTCCTCGTCGTCTTCCTCGTCGTCGCCCTCGTCGCCCTCGTCGTCCTCGTCGTCGTTCCTCGTCCTCGTCGTCGTTCCTCGTCCTCGTCGTCGTTCCTCGTCCTCGACGTCGTTCCTCGTCCTCGACGTCGTTCCTCGTCCTCGACGTCGTTCCTCGTCCTCGACGTCGTTCCTCGTCCTCGACGTCGTTCCTCGTCCTCGACGTCGTTCCTCGTCCTCGTCGATCCTCGTCCTCGACGTCGTTCCTCGTCCTCGACGTCGTTCCTCGTCCTCGACGTCGTTCCTCGTCCTCGACGTCGTTCCTCGTCCTCGTCGTCGTTCCTCGTCCTCGTCGTGGTTCCTCGTCCTCGTCGTCGTTCCTCGTCCTCGTCGTCGTCCTCGTCGTCGTCGTCCTCGTCGTCGTCGTCGTCGTCGTCGTCGTCGTCGTCGATCCTCGTCGTCCTCGTCGTCCTCGTCGTCGTCGTCGTCGTCTTCCTCGTCGTCGCCCTCGTCGCCCTCGTCGTCCTCGTCGTCGTTCCTCGTCCTCGTCGTGGTTCCTCGTCGTCGTCGTCGTCCTCGTCGTCCTCCTCGTCGCCCTCGTCGCCCTCGTCGTCCTCGTCGCGTCCTCGTCGTCGTAGTCGTCGTCCTCGTCGTCCTCGTCGTCGTCGTCGTCGTCTTCCTCGTCGTCGCCCTCGTCGTCCTCGTCGTCCTCGTCGTCGTCGTCGTCGTCTTCCTCGTCGTCGCCCTCGTCGCCCTCGTCGTCCTCGTCGTCGTTCCTCGTCCTCGTCGTGGTTCCTCGTCGTCGTCGTCGTCCTCGTCGTCCTCCTCGTCGTCCTCGTCGTCCTCGTCGTCCTCGTCGTCCTCGTCGTCCTCGTCGTCCTCGTCGTCCTCGTCGTACTCGTCGTCCTCGTCCTCCTCGTCGTCGTTGTCGTCGTCCTCGTCGTCGCCCTCGTCGTCCTCGTCGACCTCGTCGTCCTCGTCGTCCTCGTCGCCCTCGACGTCCTCGTCGTCCTCGTCGTCCTCGTCGTCCTCGTCATCGTCCTCGTCGTCTTCCTCGTCGTCGCCCTCGTCGCCCTCGTCGTCCTCGTCGTCGTTCCTCGTCCTCGTCGTCGTTCCTCGTCCTCGACGTCGTTCCTCGTCCTCGACGTCGTTCCTCGTCCTCGACGTCGTTCCTCGTCCTCGACGTCGTTCCTCGTCCTCGACGTCGTTCCTCGTCCTCGACGTCGTTCCTCGTCCTCGTCGATCCTCGTCCTCGACGTCGTTCCTCGTCCTCGACGTCGTTCCTCGTCCTCGACGTCGTTCCTCGTCCTCGACGTCGTTCCTCGTCCTCGTCGTCGTTCCTCGTCCTCGTCGTGGTTCCTCGTCCTCGTCGTCGTTCCTCGTCCTCGTCGTCGTCCTCGTCGTCGTCGTCCTCGTCGTCGTCGTCGTCGTCGTCGTCGTCGTCGTCGATCCTCGTCCTCGACGCCGTTCCTCGTCCTCGACGTCGTTCCTCGTCCTCGTCGTCGTTCCTCGTCCTCGTCGTCCTCGTCGTCCTCGTCGTCCTCGTCCTCCTCGTCGTCGTCGTCGTCGTCCTCGTCGTCCTCCTCGTCGTCGTCGTCGTCCTCGTCGTCCTCCTCGTCGTCCTCGTCGTCCTCGTCGTCCTCGTCGTCCTCGTCGTCCTCGTCGTCCTCGTCCTCCTCGTCGTCGTTGTCGTCGTCCTCGTCGTCCTCCTCGTCGTCGTCGTCGTCCTCGTCGTCCTCCTCGTCGTCGTCGTCGTCCTCGTCGCCGTCGTCGTCCTCGTCGTCCTCCTCGTGGTCGTCGTCGTCCTCGTCGTCCTCCTCCTCCTCCTCGTCGTCCTCGTCGTCCTCGTCGTCCTCGTCGTCCTCGTCGTCCTCGTCGTCCTCGTCGTCCTCGTCGTCCTCGTCCTCCTCGTCGTCGTCGTCGTCGTCCTCGTCGTCCTCCTCGTCGTCGTCGTCGTCCTCGTCGTCCTCGTCGTCCTCCTCGTTGTCGTCGTCGTCCTCGTCGTCCTCCTCCTCCTCCTCGTCGTCCTCGTCGTCCTCGTCGTCCTCGTCGTCCTCGTCGTCCTCGTCGTCCTCGTCGTCCTCGTCCTCCTCGTCGTCGTCGTCGTCGTCCTCGTCGTCCCCCTCGTCGTCGTCGTCGTCCTCGTCGTCCTCCTCGTCCTCGTCGTCCTCCTCGTCGTCGTCGTCGTCCTAGTCGTCCTCGTCGTCCTCGTCCTCGTCGCCGTCGTCGTCGTCCTCGTCGTCCTCGTCGTCCTCGTCGTCCTCGTCGTCCTCGTCCTCCTCGTCGTCGTCGTCGTCGTCCTCGTCGTCCTCCTCGTCGTCGTCGTCGTCCTCGTCGTCCTCCTCGTCGTCGTCGTCGTCCTCGTCGTCCTCGTCGTCCTCGTCCTCGTCGCCGTCGTCGTCGTCCTCGTCGTCGTCCTCGTCGATCCTCGTCCTCCACGTCGTTCCTCGTCCTCGACGTCGTTCCTCGTCCTCGACGTCGTTCCTCGTCCTCGACGTCGTTCCTCGTCCTCGTCGTCGTTCCTCGTCCTCGTCGTGGTTCCTCGTCCTCGTCGTCGTTCCTCGTCCTCGTCGTCGTCCTCGTCGTCGTCGTCCTCGTCGTCGTCGTCGTCGTCGTCGTCGTCGTCGTCGATCCTCGTCGTCCTCGTCGTCCTCGTCGTCGTCGTCGTCGTCTTCCTCGTCGTCGCCCTCGTCGCCCTCGTCGTCCTCGTCGTCGTTCCTCGTCCTCGTCGTGGTTCCTCGTCGTCGTCGTCGTCCTCGTCGTCCTCCTCGTCGCCCTCGTCGCCCTCGTCGTCCTCGTCGCGTCCTCGTCGTCGTAGTCGTCGTCCTCGTCGTCCTCGTCGTCGTCGTCGTCGTCTTCCTCGTCGTCGCCCTCGTCGTCCTCGTCGTCCTCGTCGTCGTCGTCGTCGTCTTCCTCGTCGTCGCCCTCGTCGCCCTCGTCGTCCTCGTCGTCGTTCCTCGTCCTCGTCGTGGTTCCTCGTCGTCGTCGTCGTCCTCGTCGTCCTCCTCGTCGTCCTCGTCGTCCTCGTCGTCCTCGTCGTCCTCGTCGTCCTCGTCGTCCTCGTCGTCCTCGTCGTACTCGTCGTCCTCGTCCTCCTCGTCGTCGTTGTCGTCGTCCTCGTCGTCGCCCTCGTCGTCCTCGTCGACCTCGTCGTCCTCGTCGTCCTCGTCGCCCTCGACGTCCTCGTCGTCCTCGTCGTCCTCGTCGTCCTCGTCATCGTCCTCGTCGTCTTCCTCGTCGTCGCCCTCGTCGCCCTCGTCGTCCTCGTCGTCGTTCCTCGTCCTCGTCGTCGTTCCTCGTCCTCGACGTCGTTCCTCGTCCTCGACGTCGTTCCTCGTCCTCGACGTCGTTCCTCGTCCTCGACGTCGTTCCTCGTCCTCGACGTCGTTCCTCGTCCTCGACGTCGTTCCTCGTCCTCGTCGATCCTCGTCCTCGACGTCGTTCCTCGTCCTCGACGTCGTTCCTCGTCCTCGACGTCGTTCCTCGTCCTCGACGTCGTTCCTCGTCCTCGTCGTCGTTCCTCGTCCTCGTCGTGGTTCCTCGTCCTCGTCGTCGTTCCTCGTCCTCGTCGTCGTCCTCGTCGTCGTCGTCCTCGTCGTCGTCGTCGTCGTCGTCGTCGTCGTCGTCGATCCTCGTCCTCGACGCCGTTCCTCGTCCTCGACGTCGTTCCTCGTCCTCGTCGTCGTTCCTCGTCCTCGTCGTCCTCGTCGTCCTCGTCGTCCTCGTCCTCCTCGTCGTCGTCGTCGTCGTCCTCGTCGTCCTCCTCGTCGTCGTCGTCGTCCTCGTCGTCCTCCTCGTCGTCCTCGTCGTCCTCGTCGTCCTCGTCGTCCTCGTCGTCCTCGTCGTCCTCGTCCTCCTCGTCGTCGTTGTCGTCGTCCTCGTCGTCCTCCTCGTCGTCGTCGTCGTCCTCGTCGTCCTCCTCGTCGTCGTCGTCGTCCTCGTCGCCGTCGTCGTCCTCGTCGTCCTCCTCGTGGTCGTCGTCGTCCTCGTCGTCCTCCTCCTCCTCCTCGTCGTCCTCGTCGTCCTCGTCGTCCTCGTCGTCCTCGTCGTCCTCGTCGTCCTCGTCGTCCTCGTCGTCCTCGTCGTCCTCGTCCTCCTCGTCGTCGTCGTCGTCGTCCTCGTCGTCCTCCTCGTCGTCGTCGTCGTCCTCGTCGTCCTCGTCGTCCTCCTCGTTGTCGTCGTCGTCCTCGTCGTCCTCCTCCTCCTCCTCGTCGTCCTCGTCGTCCTCGTCGTCCTCGTCGTCCTCGTCGTCCTCGTCGTCCTCGTCGTCCTCGTCCTCCTCGTCGTCGTCGTCGTCGTCCTCGTCGTCCCCCTCGTCGTCGTCGTCGTCCTCGTCGTCCTCCTCGTCCTCGTCGTCCTCCTCGTCGTCGTCGTCGTCCTCGTCGTCCTCGTCGTCCTCGTCCTCGTCGCCGTCGTCGTCGTCCTCGTCGTCCTCGTCGTCCTCGTCGTCCTCGTCGTCCTCGTCCTCCTCGTCGTCGTCGTCGTCGTCCTCGTCGTCCTCCTCGTCGTCGTCGTCGTCCTCGTCGTCCTCCTCGTCGTCGTCGTCGTCCTCGTCGTCCTCGTCGTCCTCGTCCTCGTCGCCGTCGTCGTCGTCCTCGTCGTCGTCCTCGTCGATCCTCGTCCTCCACGTCGTTCCTCGTCCTCGACGTCGTTCCTCGTCCTCGACGTCGTTCCTCGTCCTCGTCGTCGTTCCTCGTCCTCGTCGTGGTTCCTCGTCCTCGTCGTCGTTCCTCGTCCTCGTCGTCGTCCTCGTCGTCGTCGTCCTCGTCCTCCTCGTCTTCCTCGTCGTCGCCCTCGTCGCCCTCGTCGTCCTCGTCGTCGTCCTCGTCGTCGTAGTCGTCGTCCTCGACGTCCTCGTCGTCGTCGTCGTCGTCTTCCTCGTCGTCGCCCTCGTCGCCCTCGTCGTCCTCGTCATCGTCCTCGTCGTCTTCCTCGTCGTCGCCCTCGTCGCCCTCGTCGTCGTTCCTCGTCCTCGTCGTGGTTCCTCGTCGTCGTCGTCGTCCTCGTCGTCCTCCTCGTCGTCCTCGTCGTCCTCGTCGTCCTCGTCGTCCTCGTCGTCCTCGTCGTCCTCGTCCTCCTCGTCGTCGTTGTCGTCGTCCTCGTCGTCGTCCTCGTCGTCGCCCTCGTCGTCCTCGTCGTCCTCGTCGTCGTCGTCGTCGTCTTCCTCGTCGTCGCCCTCGTCGCCCTCGTCGTCCTCGTCGTCGTTCCTCGTCCTCGTCGTGGTTCCTCGTCGTCGTCGTCGTCCTCGTCGTCCTCCTCGTCGTCCTCGTCGTCCTCGTCGTCCTCGTCGTCCTCGTC